>NC_054758.1:12987045-13292727 GCF_018143015.1 Lytechinus variegatus | reverse complement strand
TCCAAAGGCGCTCGATCACAATATATATAACTGATGAGAAAGAGACACATACCTCACCTTCACCAACAATGCGAGCGCGAAGCGCGAGCTAAATTTTTTTAGTATGTCATGAAAACAGGAAAAATGTACCTGTTTAGGTTTGTTTGTAGTAACTCATGAGGAGGGTCGATGCATGTATCTCACTAGAGAGCGAGCTGAAATTTCTTTATATTCTGACCTGAAAGCTTGATATTCTAAGCATTTTTGGTACCAATGATTAAGATGGGTATCTAGAAGAACAATAGATGCGAGCGCGAGCTGAAAATTTTGATATTTTGATCTGGAAAAAAGGACACTTTAATGGAAGATATATATCCAACAAAAGATTATTGCAAAATCAAAGTTCTTTTGAGGTTTAGAATTGAAAACGGGACATTATATTCACCTATATAATCATGAAAAGTATGGGTTTTTGGTACATGATGCGAGCGCGAAGCGCGAGCTGAAAATTTTTATATTCCAATCTGAAAAGCAGACATTTTGAGCACGATTTTAAATCAAAATCGAGTTGGTATCTCAATCTCGCTTGCTGATTTCAGTGTAGCATTACAATCCTATTTTATTTTTTAGTTGCACATGCGGAATTATTGGGGGGGGGGGGGGCAAAACGATATGTTTGCCCCCCCTAATATTTTCATTGGTGGGGCGCATATGTGTATACAACTTCTCTCTTAAATCTAACCTGACTGGCAATATCTTTATTCTTCTTAATGCATGATAATAAAATGCAGATTCGGACCAATTAAGACTAGCACAAATTACAACCTGTGTGGCTTCTCGTGCGCCATCGGGCTTACCGTCATTCCTTTATTTATCTTGCCACCCTTTTACTCCCGTTTATTTTTCCACCCTTTTGAGTTAATGATTTATTTAAATTAATTTATTCACCACTGTTGGGATGGAACACCCTATCAACAAAAGTTGATTTTCGTTGGGGTCCTTTTATGTCATGTGTTAAAAAATATCAGATATATAAACATTTCATTCTTTTTCATCTTGAACCTCCACCCATCTGTTTAATAGTCCTGAAAAAGAATGTTTTTATTTAATAACAATATACACAAATTGCGAGGGAAACAAACTGATTGATGGCATACTATAATCATCATGATCAAACTTTTCATTTTTCATCATCATTATTATAATTTTTCTACCCTAAATTATTGGGGGGATGATAATACAGGCCATCCCCCCACTTGCAATATTGGGGGGATATATCCCCCCATCCCCCCCCCCCGTGATCGACACCCATGCTCTTAGCTGATTGCTTGAGTAATGAACAATTATTTTGGTCAATAATAAAGTTATAGTGGGTAGTCATGTGAAAAACTAATTACCAACAAAAAATATTTGATATTGCTGGCTGAATTAAGGGCGAACATGTTGTGTGTCGTACGGGAATCGGAAATGTCCCGTACGACACGCATGTTTTTCACCTCTAATTCACAAATGGACGGCATATTTTTGTTGGTTGTCATTTTTTTATATGTCTACCTAGTAGTACTCTATTATTACCACAAAACAAATTGAAGTTCTTCGTTTGTTTGGACAATAGTTTGAATAATGTTGCGAAAATAGCTTATTTTTCTACCATGGAATCGCCCCATAGCCGATTGTGACAAATGTCTCTAACAGGCCAGGTTCAATATGCCAACTCATTTGACACTCAAATCATTTATAAATGACGGGAATTATTACTGAAATGGTTATCTTAATCGTTAGAATACGTCAAGTAAGGGCCAAATGAAGATTGAACACATTATAATATAAATTGTTTTTTTTGTTTTGCTTTCCAATATTTTAATAGTCACTGAGTTAGACCATGGCCTAGGTTAAACCAGACTTTAAAATATGTGCCAATGTGACACTGTGGTCAGTGTTTTTCAGTGTGTGAACATGTGAAAAGAACCCTTTGAAAATGGAAAAAAAACATATTGTCACACTGCAGTGTTCACATCCTGTTCTTACAATATACACTCTAAAAAAGTAAACATTTACCTACTATTGGGTAGAAAGGGAACATACATGTTGCTATGTATTTTCTTTTCCTGATATTGAGCAAAATGCAAGTTTAAGGGGTAAATCTGAACGCAACATTGCTTAATTTTTTTTTAGTATTTGGCATCATTTATCCAGCAAACATACACGTTCCCAATTTACCCAATATTAGGTAAACCTTTTTTTTTTTGGAGTGTATCACATTGTCACACTGTGTTTTTCTTCCACGTAATTTGAAGCATGCAAAGTCATTGTTATGACAAGCAGCTTTTTTATAGCACGTATTCATTTATTAACTGATCTATTCATTTATTTATTTATTTACTTATTCATTTTCAATGTATTTGTTAATTTGATTATCTATTAATTATTTTATCAATTTATTCACTTATGTTTTCTTTGAACAGGGTTTTCTCTTTGTTAATAGTACATACAAAAGTTGCTTTTAGAGAAAACCCTGTATGATTCCTATGGAATTTTATTCAGAATCAATGTGTTCAGATTATCAAAAAAATTAAATCACATTGTACAAACGGAACTTGAAAAGCATTATTATTAGATTTAAGGAACACCACAAACGAAAACTCTAGAGAGTAAATTGTATTCTGCATTTACTACTTTATTGCTCAATAAATGATATATAGCGGGTTATCTGGGGGTTTTTTTTACAACTTTCTTTTGACAAATGGAGATCAAGGCTGGATAAAACACATTATTCAATGTACAGTGTAATAACAGGTACGATTTAAATCTATTCACGTTCATTCGTGGATTATTTAACACATTCCCACGATACGAATATCGTATCAGAGCTATCTGACAACAAGATATACTTTCGATTCACAATGTATTTTCCAACAGCAATAACATTATTGCACTATAATACCAACTATATTATCCCCACAATAAATTGACACTTATATAAAAACACGTATTGTTTTGTCATTAATTTTTAGGTTCTAAACATGAATAATTTGCTTATGTACACTGAAAATAAATAGTTCTATTAAATATATATTTATATTTATGTATTTATTAATCAAATCTTGAAATGGAAGCTTACCGAAAAAATATACCTGTTTTTTAACACATGATGGCGCTCGACTTTGATATTTGCAGGGTTTTTTTTACTCCCCGTATCATAAATAAGGGTGAAAGTATAGGTTTCGTACCACAAACCACAATTATGCATTGGGTCCAATGAAATCCTCATCATTTGCGTAAAATGGAAAAAAGACTGTCATTCATGATTTACTTTTTAATGTGAAACTTTCCTGTCCTACTGAATATGATAACAGGAGCTGATGATAATTATGACATACGCTAATAGTAATAAAGAATCTCCGAAACTGCGTTAAAAGGCGAAATTCTAGTTTTGCTTAAAAGGATAACGTCAAACCCGCTGAATCATACGACACCTGTTTTGATCACGTGATAGATGACTTAGTCATGTGACGCAGGATAACGAGAAGGAACGATAAACGGAAATTTCATGTCAGGTGACCTATGTTATGTTGTAATTCTTAATAATCATCCTGCCAGAATGTAAGGTCACAATATATTGATAAAGAGGTTCGGAGATTAAATCTAATTACCCTCTTTTCGTTTTCAAGGTTTTTTTTTAAATTCATTCTCTAACATTTATATTTACATTTAAAGACAACGATTTGTAGATCAAGGATGAAAATTCGTCGAACATATTTTTCTCAGTTATAAGGTATTTTTTGACAAGGGAATGAAAATTGGAGAGGAGGAAAAATGTGCCCCCACAAAAAAATAAAGGAGAGAAGAAAAGATAACTGGCATCATGTCATTGTTTTGAGGAGGCACCACTGCAACACCTGACTAGAACTTCATCTCACCATTCATTAAAAAAATGTTATTGGCTTCAAAAAATTTTTTGAAGATTTTTAGCATTTTACTTATTTTCTCAATTTGGTATCGAGCGAGTTCTTTCTTATTTTGACATGACGCATCACATATAAAAAAGAGATTGAGGTATCATTTATCTTAGTTTTATGGTGATTATAACGATTACAATTATTAACCTTCGCTTGCCATTCTTTATCCTGCACTTTCCTAGCCTTACTTCCTTTCTCGCCTTTTAGTACTTGCAATGTTTTGTGTTACAGGCATATCCTGCCACAAGCTTTTTGCTTTTAGGGAATTATGCCTTCTTCTGTTAACAAATCTTTTATATATTTACAGTCTTTTGTGATAAATACATTTTGTATGGGTCATATTGTCAATTCGTATCTCGTACAAATAGAAGAAAATAAATGTTTGTTTGAATTTGAATAACTTTGAGATCGATTTTCTTGTATCGATGTAAACATTCTCAATGACGCAAATCGTCGCCAATGCAAATGGCATTGAATAAACCTTGTAAACACATTTCAAGGTACGCAGATAACGACAAAGGCCATCGGGATGGCATGTCATCTAAGTGACCTTGGCCAGGTAATACAAAGATTGGCGATCAATCGCGTATTTGATAGAATTCTGATTGGTTCTACTCAATCTACTGAGCAAAATGCGCGCAACGACGGCCTTGTTAGGCCATTTAATTTCACAATTAATCACTAACTCTAATGTTACGGGGCGCACAGAAGGGTAAAATTGTGCGCTCTGAAAATTCGAGTGAAATCTTTGGTTTCAGTGGCCAAGAACTCCAACAGAACAAAGGAGATGTCATAGCGGTCGCCGAAACAGGTAGGCATATGTCCCGACACTTCACCTATCAATATACTTTGTTACATAAGTTTCTCGATGGCGGAGGTAAGTACGACCATTTGTCCGTTGAGATCCCGTATGGCGTCGCGGAGTTTGTCCACCTTATCGATGACCTGGATGCTCTGGGTATAAGGGTCGTACCGGACGTTATAAGGACGCAGCATCTTCATGGCGTAAAGCCTGTGTAGAGAAAGAGAAAAAAGAATGTTAAATTTCCTCTTGACCTGTTTTTTTTCCTTGAGAGAGAAACGAGCCAGCAGCCTAAATAGCGCCACCTCAAGTCCTCAACCACTCACATCTGTCTCCTGGGCGTTGTGGCGTGCGCCTGTAATGCAAGCTGTGAAGAAGTTACAAATTTATGCAGAGGTTCGAGGTTCGAGGTTCGAGCCCTGGTCACGTCTTTCGGATGGTGACATTAAAGGTCGGTCCCAGACGTAAATAATCATTTCTGATTGATACACGTCTGACAAAACTCAAACACACACACACTCTCCAGCATAATGTAGCATTCTGATCTATGTAGTCTTGTAATATAGGCCTAATTGAATGATAAAACGCTAATTCATCACTCAATATACTTACTATGTTACCAAGTAGGAAAACAGGTAATTTTCTTACAAAAACTGTAGATTTTCTTTCTCTGTATGAACAACTTTATTGGCTAATTTATTCTCTGTATTATGAATGGTTTCTCAAAGTGTAGATTTTAGATTTATATTTATTTATTTCCGTTCAACAATTTTTTTTTTTCAAAACAATCAAAGTAACAATACATATTCAATATAATCGATAATAAAGACAAATCAATGAAATTTCGTAACAAGTGTTGAATATAAATTAAACAAAACTACAATTTGTTGCAATTATTTTATCTATGAAAAGAAAATAGAAATGAACGGAAGGACTTGCCAAGAAAAGCAAAAGCTTGTAGAGGGGGCAACCCTCTAAAATTAGTATATTTTAAAGACTACTTTATTTGGAGCACACAGTCAATGAGAGACCGCACTGTGTGTTGTGCAGTTCGCTTTTGATAACTTACATAGTTTACAAGCATTAAAGTTTACAAACCTGTATGATAAAGGCTGCTAAATGCAGATAATAGCCATTTTTTATACTCCAAAAATTCATTTTGCCCAGTCGATCTTGCAATGGGCACGGCAGCCACTCAGTGTGCGCATGCAGCGCTAGATCGACGTCTAGCTTTATCCCTCACATCGTTGAACGCCAACAGGGTAGCAGAAACTCCCATCCCCATTACCATAATCAAATAGTATGGTAGTGTTTCATGAGGCAAATGGTTCGTGATTTTCACTGTTAAATTTGTTCTCAGCCAATTACCTTCAGGGATATCAGTAGTTTACAACAACTTCCAACAGATGTGAAAACTACTTCTATTTATTTTATGAAATTCTACCATATTTTTTTTCCGACCTCACCTGAGCTTTGACTGTGCATCGGTAAATGAGTCTGCCACGAAGTAGATGGGCTGATAGTTTTTGTCCTGGTATTCCTGAATGGCCGTCTTGTTCGGTTCAAAGGGACGATGCTCTGGTTTGTCGGAGAGGGCGTACTACAAATAATAAGTAGAGAAATCAGTCAATTTTAAACAAAATTTTGAACAAAATCAGTCAAATTTGGAATTGTTCGTTATGCATTCCTGAACATCATGTCATAAAACTATTTCTTTTCAAGTAGTAAAAGAATAAAGTATCACTTTATTCAAGATTCAAATCTTTCAAAAGAAAGGAATTACTACAAACATAGAATAAATGACGCACATGACTTATCTGACATGTCTGAGCCAAACAGAACAAGCATGGAATGCATAAATGACATTACACATTACAACACCGTACTACTACAATTTGGCAATTAATAGCAGGTTAAAACAAGAAGAAGATAAAGTTGCTTGAATAATGCTTTTTGATTGACAACAGATTGAAACAAAACCATCACTTACAAACTTAAAAAAAAAACATCACTTACTCACCTGTAGTTCACCGAAGGCTGACAACAAACCAGCTCCACACGCCCGCGTCTCACCGTTCTGCTTACATAGTCCAAACTCTACGGTAAACCAGTAAAGCTGTCGGAAACAAAAGCGAACAGAAACAGACGAATGGAAATTATAATTGTCGATCAGGTGAAGTCATTCGTATTCACTTCATTACAGTCCAAATGCCAAAAACCCAACCCAAATATCTACGTTTAATCATAACTATTCATGATGCACTTTCTCTACAATTGGATTAATGATAAATTGTTAATCACTAGTATTTTTTCTTTTATCTTAATATAGGATAGTCTAATAAATTTCCATGGTCATGGGTAAGATCCATAATGACGCAATAGGTAATCTAGATTATTAGAAAACATCATAAAAATTACCTTTATATCCCCCACCTTTAATTTAATAGCTAGAACTGAAAAGGGTAAAACTAAAATGGATGTTTTATATAATCAGCGTTCTTCGTTTTATCCTACGTTTCAACATGTATACTTTCATTAATTCTAATTAATTCTCAGCAAAATTTGATATTTAAAAGAAATCAAAGTGAGTGCAATATTTGGAATGTACAATCAACAAAAGCCTATACAAGATCGCGTTCTAAAGAGATAATCGCAAATCTGTTTTACCCATATTTATTGATAAGTAGTCAGGATAATTGGGATTTTTTTTTAATAAAGAATTTTTTTTATCTTACTGTTGCGAGTCGTGTAATGTCTTCATCAGATACGCCAAGTGAAGCAAGCCCTATCTCCTGAAAAATAGATATATAAACATTTTGTAGAATATCGATGGAAAAAATAAATCTATTCATCTGGAATTACTTGTTGAAGCAGAGGACAGTTTCACGTCCGATCCGGGACGCTTCTTCAGCTCTTCTGAACTGGCGGGAATTGAAGAAGCGTCCCGGATCGGACGTGAAACTGTCCTCTGCTTCAACAAGTAAGTCCAGATGAATAGATTTATTTTTTCCATCGATATATGACTTCCTGGATGAATCAAAACATACATCAGTTTATTTTGTAGAATAAATGATGCCCAACTTGCGCCTGTGATATGATGCATCTTTTGTGAGGCATACGGTCCTTTGGCAAGGCGTTTATCTACATTTGCCACTCTCAACCCAGGTGTAGTAAATGGGTACCCGGTAGGAAGGAATTCCTTGAATGCTCGTTGCGCCCGATCAGGGTAGCCGTGCTAAAGCCGGGGTAATGATATGTAGCGCTTATAGAAACATTTGTATTAAGCGCTATATAAATGTTGAATATTATTATTATTATTACTATTATTATTATTATTATTACGAAAACATCCCATAATTATGATATTTTTAAAAAGCAATAGTATTTATTTCATGATAATTGATAAGTCTTTGGTCGTGATGAAAATGATAGGGTTATCTCAAATCTTTTGAATTCAAGACGGAAGGGAATAGGGAACTTTTAACCCACATCCAACTGGAACCCGGCGATCCCTGTACAAAGCCTATGGGAATCAGGAAATTCTGAAGTCATTTAGTTAGCATTATATCGGTCTGCGCATGCTCACAATGGGCATAATATACAAATTGGAATGATCGAAATGCAGAACGATTTCATCATATTGTTTCCCAGAAACCATGTCAAAGATATTTATTTCTTTCCAACTTGCCTCATGTTACTGACAAACAAATATTCATATAACACTATAAGTCAGTATTAAAAAATTAACTCACGTTTAAACAGTCACATCCCCCCCCAAAAAAAAAAAAAAAATAAATAGAAATAAAAATAATAATAATTTAGAGCGCTTTTATTTCTACTTCTTATTGTTCCTAAACATAACAATTAACAATGAGATAAACCTGAACAAGTCAAAATCTTTCTTTAATCAAGTCTCCAAAAACTTATAATTCTATTTTGGTGTCAACCGCATCCACTGGGGTAATTGTATAAAAATTAAAGGTTGCAATACAGTCATTTGCTTTGACGCTAAGTATATCGAATATGTTTTGTTACTTTGATTATACTTTGAAAATTTCGTTGAATGGAAATAGGTAAATCTAATCTAAGTTTCATGCGCATGCAAATTGGCCATTGCTGATGAATATATAAAAAAATATGGACTCGGCATTTCGCTTATTCTACTCACCTGCGAAAACTGTGCAAATGTTGGATCAGCTAACATGGGCACGTGACCAAGAAGTTCATGACAACAGTCCCTGTGAGAAAAACAATTATATACTTATCATCATTTTCTTTTTTCTTTTAATCTATTCTTGATTATCTATCTACAATGTTTATTCTTAGTTCTGCGTATGAATATGCAAAAATCAATTTTCATCATTTTATCGAGAACACTTCAACTCAGATTCAACGAGTTTAATGTGCAGGCCTAATAAGTAAAAGCGATTTGAATTTTCAAGTCCAAAACTTTTACGTTCCATCTCTTGTTGTCTAAATATAGATAAATTAAATGGCTAACTAGTAGTTTTTATTAAAAAGTTTATATTATTACAAATATTGGTCTAGCAGATTAAACAGTTGGAAATGTGAATGTTCTAATTTTCAAATGGTTGAATAGTAAAAAAAAAAGTTGAATAGGTTAAGAGCGAATAGTTTAAAGTGGTTTCAAGTAGTAAAACAGTTTGATACAGCAAATTACGCATTTCAATCTAGACATCCCATTTAATTCAAAACACCAATGTTACCCCTATTTCAATGTAATTCTTTTAAACATTTTTTTTATAATATACTTCACTTATTTGAATCAAGGGGACTTACGGCTCGGGTGTGTGCATGGGAGCTGAGGAATGGCGCACGTATTGTGTCGCTTGAAACACCCTGAAAGCAAGACTAGCTAGAAAGTCACGTGCTGAAAGAAGTCCAGCTACAGGCCGAAGCTGAAAACCCGTTTTACCTTTCAGGGAGAGAAGGAGTACGTATTATCAGATATTAAACGTTAATTTCAATATTAATTTCAACTATTCAATCTTAATTTAATCATCACCAATAAGTAATTATAATATCAACGATGATGATGATGATATTCATAGTAATTATAATAAAAACAATTATAATGAAAATTATAAAAATGGAAACCAAGATAATAATGATTATTCTAATAAAAAATAATCATGATTATTACGACAACACAACCATGACAAAAATAATTGTTATAAAAATAATAATAATAATAATAACAATAAATAATGATACTAATAAGAACTATAGTAATGATAATGATACAAAAAATTAAATATAATTATTCATAGCTAGCAAATGTATGTAAAAAAAATGAGAAAATAATCATAACTAAAATATGCAAAAGACTATTTATGTTGACATAAACAGTCGAAATAACATAAGTTTCAACAATAGCGCGTATTTCTTTGTAAATGCAAATTGAATTTAGATATTTTGAACAACATTAGACTTTCCAGAATTATATTACATTCAAGAATTTCTAACCATAGGCGTAGTTTTTGTGTTAAAATATCTTTTGCCTACCTTTCAAAAAGTTCGACACATCCTCAAGTTGTGGAATAAATGTTTCACTAGGAAGGGAAGAAAAATTATACATTAAAGTGAAGCTTTACTCTAATAACATAAATAGTGTGGCCTTATAATAAAATCATGTACTAAAAACCTGGATCAATAATCCTTTTGATGAAATATGTTTTCTGGATTGGATCACTTAATCGGTCAATTAATATTTATCAAAAGAACGCCTGATTAATTTTTCGCCCAGTCAACATGATTAGTTTATTTCCAATTGATCTAATGCCAATTCGTCCAATTACCAACTGCTATCATTTGGTCTACCATCGGTTCATCCACTATCTTCATGGTCTAATTGCCATTTCGTTCACACCATTCTGTATAAAAGGCAGTTGGTCTAATAGCCTTTTAATCTATATAACATTTGGTCTAATCGGATTAAGTGTTAATTGGGCGAAATGTATTAAAAGAAAATAGGTTTTTTTGACCAACTTGTTACAAGACGAAATATACGAAAAAACAAACAAACTGGGGATTGGATGAAGTGATCATGGACAAAATGGTTATTGGACCAAATGGTTGTTAGACGAACGGGCATTAGACTAAATGAAGGTACACCATGTGATGAGTGGACCAATTGGCAATAGACGTATCGGCAGGAGAAGCAGGGGTGGAGATGGAGGTGGTTGTTATCCGTATACATTCGTAATTCCGAAGCTTCGTTATTCAGAAGGTTCGGATATTCCGAAGGTTCATTCATCCGAAAGCGAAATAAGGTTCGTTGTTCCGAAGGTTCGACAATCCGAAAACGAAATGAGGTTCGTTGTTCCGAAGGTTCGTTTATCCGGAAACGAAATGAGGTTCGTTGTTCATTTCGTTTGCGGACTAACGAACCTTCGGAATTACGAACCTCATTTCTTTTTCGGATTAACGAACATCGTGGTATAGGCAATTTACGTGTTTCGGAATTACGAACTTTCGGAATAAACAGCCTTCGGAATTACGAAGTGTAACCGTTGTTATCATGCTGTTGGGTATCAAAAAACATGATGAAATGTTTAATTCTGGTTACGAATCAGGGGTCGTTTGACCATATCGGGGCCACCGTCTTACAAAAGATTTACGATCGATCCGATCAACCACAACTATGGAAAGCCAGCAATGTCAATGTCTGAACTGTTTTGTTCAAAATATTTTGTGTACAATGTATAATCATACATTCATTGTTTTCTTGAAATTTCAGTGCTTCTCCTTGTTTACAAAGGACATTGTGCAAATTTACTCGAGAAAAATTATGACGTTACTGGATTTCCATATATTTCAAGACAATCTAATCAGTCGTA
Organism: Lytechinus variegatus; assembly: GCF_018143015.1. Classification (NCBI taxonomy): domain Eukaryota; kingdom Metazoa; phylum Echinodermata; class Echinoidea; order Temnopleuroida; family Toxopneustidae; genus Lytechinus; species Lytechinus variegatus. The sequence goes on along the minus strand of NC_054758.1, from coordinate 13,281,127 downwards.
ACTCTTTGTAAGATGTGTCATAGGACTCGTTCTGTTTCTAACCTACTTTGAGATATGTGAGTACCCTTTTATTAATGTAGTTTTGTTGGGTATCCGGTGAAAATCCTGTTTCATTTATGATTTCTCCCTCCATATTATATGTAGTTTACAAAACACGTCTTGCTATTTTAAGACATGCATGTTATTTTATATAATACAGAAAAAAAACAAGTGTGTCTATAACTTTATTATAAAAAAAATCAAAGCTCAGTGGGAAATGCGCGTATCTTACAATTTGGGAAGTGTTCAGGGTTGATTTAATATACGTTACCTGTAAAGTCCTTCCTTTTCAAGTACGTTGAAGGCGTCAATGTGTTCTTTGCATGCGTGTGTAGGAAATAGAGCCTTCAGCTGACGATATATCAGACCCCTGTAGCAATGATAGATTCATAGAAAATAAATTAATTAACAAGTAATAACAAACGAAGGACTGATTCAAATTAGTCCTACTTCCTACCTTCAGAGGGGAGGGGGGGGGGGGGGTTAATGATAACTGTAGTTATCTGCTTTGATCTTGTTAACAAACAGATGAGACAAATGCTTCTAAACGCTATAAAGATTGCATAAGAGCTGAAGAAGCGTCCCGGATCGGACGTGAAACTGTTCTCTGTTCCAAAGTAAGTCTAGATGATAAGATTTATTTTTCCATCGTAATTTGACTTTTCCTGGATGAATCAATCTTTACATCACTTTATAAAGATTACAGTCTTACTCATTACCTTATGTTTTCTCCTAGCATGGTGTAATAAATTATATTGACCACCTACTTTTCCAAGCCCCAGAAGAAAAGTTTAATTGTAAACGTGTTAATCTCGAAATAGGTTTCTGTCCGCTGAAACCCATTCGTTACGCTGTTTTGTAAAACAGAGGTGATATGATAACAATTATCATTTTTCGTAAATTATTCAGAAAACAAAAAATGATTAAATCAGTCATCAAACACCTCATGTCCTCAGGAGCTGAAAAATCAATAAAGCAATAAAAGATAATAAATAAATAAACAACCAAAATAAATAAACAAACAAACAAAATAAATGAATAAAGAGATGAAATACATAAATAAATAAATAAACAATTAAATGAATGAATGAATGAATAAATCAATAAAAAATAAATGAATAAATAAATAAACGCAATGGATACGCGACTCACGTCAATTGACAGGTGCGGTGGGCCAAAGGTTAGACCATATTTATTTGCTGCCAGAGATGGCGATATTTAATATTGTCGAGTTCTTTTCTTTGAATGACTTAAATACTAGCAGACTACGACACAATATTCATACAACATGTGAACACTCTGTGTTTGCATTAAAAAAAATAACATCTTGTTCAAAAATCGTAATTGATTTCATTGAATAATATTCATCCCCATCATAAAGCACGAAAAACACTCTGACACCGTACACGATACAAGACTGATAAAGAGTGGTTTAGCGGGCAATCTTACTTGCAATCAGTGTTTATAAATCTCATCTTTAAAAAATGACATTCTCCGTATGCATTGTTATAAAACAACAAGAACAAGAACAATCAAAGCTTGTGTGGTATAGTTTTCGTTTATATAGTAAAACATATTCATTAAAAGAAAATATAAATGGATTCAACTGAACGTTCTCCTGTGACATTTACACATGCACTCACAACCACAAACACACACACACACACCCTCACACACATTATACGTATTCACACTGTGTATAGAACACCGTCATTCATGGGATATTCTAAAGCCTACTCATTTTAATGTTGTTGTATGAGTGACTTGGCAAAATGAAATCAATCACTGGTTTTGTTATTCCAAAAATATCTATAGTAAAGATTTCATCCAAAGTAGATATGCTCCCCCACCCGCGCATGCTCACACGCACACATCCCTCCATAACGCGGAAACACACACACACCATCCCACACACACAAGTCGTCAAAGTGTGCTGATTGGGCACTCATCTTCACGTGATGACGCGTACAGACCATCAAAAACGACAATAACCGGGGACTATAATTGCGTTTGTTTAATAACGATAAGTCTTGCTGCTTGTTGAGACGAAAGACATTTATCTTTCTGAAGTGTCTAAAATTATATTTTGTCTGGATCGAATCGATATCCAGCCACTTTACTCATCAAAACGAGTTTGTATTCTTCTTCTCCCCCTTCTCCTTCTCTCTCTCTCTCTCTTCCCCTCTCTGTCTGCATTTCCCCATCATTCTTAAAGTATTAAACTTTGGTTTTATTTCCATTATCCTTATCCCCTCTTATTCTATTTTCCAGTTTTAGCACTCTAGGGGAAGAATTTGCCTGATGTGTTGCTATATGGAGATTAATGATAGAAATAGTGATTTTGGGGGTACCATGCAAGGCGCGGTGATACTTTCTGTCTGGATCTATCTAATCAATCTTTTGTGTTAAGGTTTTTCTTGTCACTCTCTCAGTACTCAGTAGCGTACAGATAAAAACGCCTATGGACTCTGGCCACCCGTACCCCTCAAAAATAGAAGTAAAAGGGTGAAATTTGGCTGAATTTTCGCTTTGCTCGCTCGCTTCTTTTTCTTTCTTGCTACGCCCAATATCCTACAACCTCCATTTTTGGTTGGCTCAGTTTGCCACTACCCTCTAAATGCTTCTATCTTCCTTTCATTCTTTTTGCCCTTATCAATTATTTCTTTAATTTCTATGTGTCCTTCTTTCAAGCACGATCTCTCTTTCTATTGATATTTTCCTGTCAAAAGGAATATTGGCACTCCATACTGCTCTTCAAGTTCGCATGACAGATGACGTCATAATGCTGCTTGACGTTCGGTGTAACACATGCAAGATAAATAGACCGAGGGAGAAATGAAGACTTTTTGTAGACAAGATTCTTTACACGAACCTGCCTTCAAGGAGATTGTCATGTGATCAATGCTGTTGTTGTTTTTTGTATCATGTGACTGGATTCGCTTTCCCCTACTTCAGCTCCAGAATTTTACTACGCTTGTTGTAAGATCGCTGTCAACTCTTTGATTATATTTTCTTTGCACTTGCCTGCCTGGGTCCACCGTGCGTCATCCTTGTTTGTTAATGAAAATGATCATCTCGCCGACTGTTTGCTGTTGTTTTCGATCTACCACGGCCAATTACCCATGTCCATCGTCTCATCAGTACCACACACCGGTGGTTCATTTTCATTTAAGGTGCAACAGGTCAACAGAAAGCGAGCAGACGACTACTTGTGTACAAATATCCATGCCAAATTTTCCCGCACTTTGTGAACCAGATTCGTCTCCGTTACGTATTCCTTTCATTTCAAATAACCCCGTTGTTACGCACTCAGACCGTTCGCGATCACCAAGAAATACGTGTTTGTTCCCCCGGGCCGACAGGTGGCGCTGTAATTATACTACCGGGATCGATAATATTCGATTACGAGAATCGAACATATAGTATCTCATGGCAACTGTCTGAATATTCATAGACGGAGATATACAAGGAAAGTGGAATGGAAAGGTAGGCACGGAAAAGACAAGGAAATAGAGAAGAAGGAAAGATGGAAATGGAGAAAAATAGAATGGAGTGAAGATAAGGTGGCAATCCTAAACAGAAGTTCGGGGGGGGGGTAATAAAGTCCCATGGAATGAAATAATGCACGTATTATGACGAAGACTAGATTATTTGTATTCGATTTCTATGAAAACACGATTGGCGTATAGAAAGCTGGAAGGAAAACAAGTATGTTGAATTTAACAATGCCCTGTTTGGCATTGTTTTTTTTGGTGCGGTAACTGCATGATACGAGTTCCATTCATGATCGAGATCACAATGGTAAGTTAGGTATTTTTTTTCATTTCATGATTATGAACATTTCTTTTCTTCTATTTCACAATACTATTTAAATGGCATTGTCCCGTACAGTCATGAGAGACAAGACAATATTTCACGAGACAAAGAATAAGGTGGCCATTGACCATAGTATGAACCAGTAAACGAATATTAGCGGGCCTGGTATAGAACCCTTAGGTACTCCATAATCTACTCGGTTGTGATTCATATTATTTTGCTTCAGATGAGATAAACATTTTCAAAACAAGATTTATAGTTCAAGTCTACATATTGCTATTTTCCCTCTGTAATACACTGACCCAATTCTCGTATCTTTTTCACTTAATTAAGATTTCATCTTTACGTAACGCCATAAACCCTTTTTGAAAATAAAAGATGACAGAAATATAAGATAGTATTTATTATCTTGTGACGACGAAAGCAGGCCGTCCAATTAAGGTCTATTTTCTAGGGACCCTCCTTATTCATGTTATTCTCATTTACTTTGAAATGTTCTCGTTTCTAAAATTGAATAACAGGAAAAACAAATAAATTAACTACGAGTCTAAAACTACTGAGAAGAAAATGGAATAACCATGATAACCGAAATCGGGGTCCCGTCTTACAAAGGGTTGCGATTGATCTCATCAATCTCAACTTTGAATGGCCAGCAACGACCACATCTAAAATGCATATTAATTCAGAATGTTTCCTAGATATGATGCATAATCACAAATGTATCATTTTCATGACAATTTAGTTTATTCGCGTTTGTTTTCAAACATGTCAAAGGACATTTTGCAAATTTCCTGTCGAAAAAAATCATGACACTGATGGATTTCCATAAAGTTAAGATTGATTGGATCAATTGTAAATCTTTGTAAGATGTACGTGGCACTGTTTTACATTTTACCGTACCAAATACTTCCATTAAGCTTACAATTTTGTAGTTCTTTATTTAAAATCCACTTAGGTAATTCAAACTGAGTTATTGATCTTCGTGGCTACTGTTTACGCCGTTACAATGGACACAGATTATACGTTGATCATTAAAGAAAAAGGAGAAGATGATTAGCTAAATAAAGACATATCTGTTTTCTCAATAATATCCCCTTAAATATATCTTTTGTACGCACTTGCATGGAGAGCAGAATTGACTTTTTGGTCATATCATTGCAAAACATGCTTTGAGCATGTGAATGGAAAAGCGCTGTATGTATGTATGTATGTATGTATGTATGGTGATTGAGAAATCACTCCTTACATGGAAAAGTATACATATCTTTTGTTGAAAATATTTTTTTTAGACCATGCAATGTGAATAAAATAAATCTCGAAGGCTTCTTCTTCCTTAATAGTACAAATTAAAGCCTATTGAGCAAAACTAAACTGTACAAATTTGGGGAAAATAAAATAAGGAAATCATCGCCTGAGATTATTTCCCGCAAAAACCATCACAATTGGATTGCAATTATCACCCCCCCCCCCTCTTCCTTCTCTTCCTATCCCACGCGCACACGCACCCACACACATATCGGCCTACACCAAGGACTGTCTATACTCACCATCCTATACTTATAGAAAACACTGACACACACACACACTCGCACATCCTCTCACACACACACACACACACACACACACACACGCTCTCTCTCTGTCTCTCTTCCTCTTTCTCTATTTATCTCTTGTATTTTTCTTTCATTCTGTTTCTTTAGTACATCTGCGATTACATGGATTATCAACTCACCAGGTCCGAAGCTCGTCATCTGTATATTCCACCCGAGGAATTGGCTGCCCGCTAAACATAATGAAAAATGGGAATGCCGAAAGCATGGTTAGCATAAAGTACCTCCCTAATCACAATAATATTATTCATTTTGGATGCTTTTCTATAATATGTTGACCCCCCCCCCCCTTTCCTGGATCCGCCAATGCACATTATAATAATTGCATTTTAAGTTTCTGTGAAATACAGTACAGAATTTACATGTGTATTATTATACATGAAAGGAAAAGGTAGAAATAATAACGAAAAATACATGGAAGAATAAATTGTTGCATTTCCCTATTCTGCATTTCTTGAGAAATCTTTGAAGAAAAAAAAATCCTTTTAACTTACTGTTTGTATTTAAAAGCAATATCTGCGATCCGCTGTCGTCTTTCTCTGTAGTCCTTGTCACAAAATCCCTGTTTAACGTATTGAATGATAATAATAATGATTATGAGAATAATGATAATAATTATTATTTTTTATAGTGATTTCAATACTGACATCAAGCAATGATTAAACTATCAGCCTCCCAAAGATGACACTAACAATGAAATGATCAAAATGACCATTAATTTCGATGCAAAATATAAACTTTTCAAGTCATAAGATACGAAAACACATTTTGTTTATTTGAACCTAAGTCAATACCCAATATAGCAATGAGATATATATAATATATATAAAGAGAGGGGGGGGGGGGGGGAGAAGGGGGGTGGGTTGGGTTGCCCAATTGAGATAAAAAAGATGATTGAATTATGCTTGAATGCTAATAACCACGTGGAAAACTGGTTAACACCCAAGGGAAATATTCACTCATAGGAACCAATGTAAAATCAAAGACATTCGAGATGGCCATAACATTACGAAAAAAAACTTTTCCAAGTGAAAGGTCAATAATATGCAATAAATGTCTCCCATTTTCTAAGCGTTGGCTGAAATAGCTTTTTACACAGCAAGACAAAAATCATTCATTTCATTTGCTTTTGGTGTTATCATTTCCTAATTAACAAAGTTGAAAGGTCATACCGGATGTCCGTCATCAAGATCCGGTTCGTAGTTCGAAAGAAGATGGGTACATCGGTCTAACTCGTAAACCCTTGTCGGGAACCATGGACCTATGGAAGAAAACGATTTGAAAAAAGGATCTAGGTTAGCAGTTTGGCCTGGTAAAAGCATTCTACAATCTCGGGTTAATTTATAAATCAAGGGGCGATTTTCAGAAAGCTGATCCTATTATGTATCCCATTTCTTGATGCAGTTTGCTAATTTTAAAATGGAAAGGGGGTTGAGTTATCAATTATCAAAAACTTACTTCAGATCTGAAGGTACCAAGCTTCTTCCTCATCTCGCCTTTGTGATGTCTGTAAGCATTGGCGGATCGTGACCCGGAGGAGACAAAGCGTTGTCTCCAATCTCCAATCAATTGTCTCCTCCGGGTCACGGTCCGCCACTGTCTGTAAGGCACTGAAGTACAGATTTGGGGCTTGAGACCAAGGACCCCCCCCCCCCAAAAAAAAAAAAAGAGAGAAAAAGAGAAAGGCTGTATCACAAATTTTTGTATTAAAAAGGCTACTTTTTATCGATCACTTCGCCCGCAGTTGTTCGCACCATACGCCAGGCTCAACCCCTTAAACTGTTTGGTTCATTTACAGACCACTTCTCTGAAATTTTCATTTAAGTTGGACATGCGTTAGAGGTCAATGGACGACAATATCAAATTTTTTGTTAAGAATCTACAGTGACCGCACCTCTCTTTGTGACTTCTTCTTTCTCGAGCCGAACATTCTCAGCGACTTTCTGGAGGGCGGTAAGCACATTCTTGGAAGAGCTCCCTTTCGTCTCGCACTGCACGAGAAATTCAACCTGGCCTTCAACTTTGTTGGACGGACGAGATTCCACGTGAGTCAAGGTAACCTTTCTTTTCTGCAAAATAAATCGTATGAATAGGCATACGTTAATAACTTGCGGTCTAACAAATAATAATAAGTTTACGAACCCCAGTCTCTAAAGAGGCACCCGCTTCACCCCCTGCATAAAATAAAATCCCAGATGATAAAGAAGCTATTTCGACATTTCTCATGAAAAGTTCACCCAAATACATGTATGACGAAAATAATTATGAAAGAGTCGATACATTTAAAACAGGGTAAACAGACAGAGACAAGAAAAGGCAACACGGGTGGAAAAGAACCTTTTAAAACGTAAATAAGACCAAAAAAGTCCATGGAATAATTCATAACAAACAGGGTATCAGCAATTAAGGCAGCCGATGGCATATTTTATATATTACTGCATGTATTTTCCTCTGAAAATGTAAATTAGTTTCATACAGCGACTGAATAAGCCTCTTAAACAGTTGTTCATATAGTTATTTTTGTTGTGAAACGTGATGGACTTTGGTAACTTTAACTTTCGTTGTTCTGATTCTTCCTAATTGACGGTTTGCGTTTCCTCAACGACATTAGCATATTTTATCATCGCTTCGCAGACACTTTCGGCAACATTCAGAATTTATTGAAAGCGCGCGTCAAATCTCAATGGACAGATTACAGGTCGAAAGCTGGATAGCACATCGTCTTAAGATTCGGGCGTAACGAAGCTCGCAAATATGTCGTGTGTCCAGAGTCAAGGACTTCACTACTGTTTTAATTCACTGATTTTCAACAAAGGCTACCTTGTTATATGAAGGGCTTTTGATAAAAGAATTGTTTGCGCTACAGAAAGTGTCTACAAAGTGATTTCTAAAATGCCCTAGCTATTAACAAATTTACGAATTTGCAACGCGGATGGATTCTGCAACACCAATAAATCTATTGAAAATGTCCGTAAAATCACAATGGACAACTTAGTGGTCTTTGTCGAAATGGTGAATCGGGACACCAGATCGTCCTGAGAGTTTGAGCTTGCAAAAAAAGTGATTATGTCGTTTGTTCAGAGTCGAGGACAACACTGCTGCTTTGATTTACTGATGTTCGACAAAGGCTGCATGGTTTTGTATTGAAAAATTGCAAGTCAGATTAAAAGAAAAGTTTTACTGTGGTGTTTGTTCATAATTATTTCATCGTGATTGAGTAATGGACCAGTGATGGTCTGGTTTAGAGTCGCTGAGAAGGCAATCAGTAGATACGAGGTTCAAATCCGGTTGGTTCAAAAAATGTTGTCAGACTTATCAGATGTTATTCATTTCCTTTTATCTAACTAGGATAATAAGATCAGGGACCGTTTCACAAAGGGCTTGCTACTGTTATAAATTTGCAATAATGGCAACTACAATGGTAACATGGCTCAGCAGCCAATCAAAATCAAGGTTACCATGGTAGTTGCCATTATGGTAAAGTTACAACAGTTGCAAGTCCTTTATGAAACAGGGCCCATGACACTGTAGGATCGATCATGCGATCTTATTTACTAGATGAAAGCCATAACTTGTATTTTCAATATGATGAAACTTTCCCAGAAAGCCTTTAACATTCCTAAAGCTGCTTCGTAATCAAGGGCTTCTGCCAATATTTTCTCGACGTTTCAGTAAGCGTCCGCGTAGTGTTGCGAAAACTCCCTATTAAACTTTACATTTTAGATTATAATCAGTCGTGCTTGCAAACAGGAAAGATCGCAACAAGGAAAAACGACGTCGAACCACATCGACAATTTCACAAGACTGCATGTTGTAAGGCGTCAAGATAAGATTTGTATGTTTATTGACTTTCAGTTTATTAAAAGCAAATTACTTGGGAAAATATTTACCGCAGTCAGCAGCGTTAATTGTCCAACTAAATATACCGTAAACGTTTAATTAAGGACAGTCTCGTAACAGTTGCGTATGATGTGGGCGTGCTGTTGCGAAACGGCGGAATGAGGTTTGTATTACGCAACTGTTGCATATTACATAAATGACTTTCGTTTGAGAGGAAGGGGTATAAGTCTCTTCCACAGAATACACTCTTAAAACAAATCAGTCAAATTGACTAGACCAGTAGTCAGCTAGGAGCAACTGATATGGCAATCACTGATATTCACATTTCTGACATTATATATTCTACTCAGAAATAACTCCGTTCTAGTAAAATATGACTAGAAAATAGTCAAATATGACTAGAATAACAGTTGCACCCAGCTGACCCTATTAACTAGTCATTCTTGACTGATTCGTTTTTAGAGTGTATAGACCCGATCCCCTCTTTCCCCCTCTCTCTCTTTCCCTTCCTCCAAATCTCCGATTGCTTTGATTTTTTGGTATTTCTGATTTGAATGTTAACAACTGAAAATAGATTAAATTAACAAATAAATCAAAACACATTAAATCTGTTTCTTTGATGATAAATTGTGGTATGCAAAATTTATAAAGCCCTTTATGAAAATGCATATGAGTTGTAATTATACACACTAAGAAATAGGGGATCAAATTTGAACCCTCCGGGTTGGTACAATAGCTGCACCCAAAGGGGTGCTAATGAGTGTACTTTTGCTCATTTGAGGGTGCATTTAGCTATGTTAAGTACCCTGTAGGGTGCGAAATTGAACAATGTAATAAAGGTTCAAATTTGAACCCTTTTTTAATGTCAAGTACTATGCACCTTAACAGGTTCATATTTGCACCTATTAGGGTACGAGCGAGCATTTCTTGGTGCATTTAATGATAAAAAAGTGAATTTTTTCACCTTTTGCCACTTAGGGTGCAAAATTTCACCCCTAAAGGTGGGCACAAGTGCTTCATTAGGGTTCAAACATTTCTTAGTGTGTACTGTATATCTAACATTATCTTGTCTCCGCTTACTCTGACTTTTCTTTGTTATATCATGGACCGACTACTCTGAAGGTCCATGGTTATATTAACCCAGGATTTCTCTATTCTCCGTCCTTTATCATGTTCTCGAAGCTGATAATAGTCTCTAGTAAACAAATCAGCATCTGAGTGTGTGTGTGTGTGCGTGTGAGAAGTGTGTGTGTGTGTGTGTGTGGATGGGACCTTCTAAGTATTGTTTTTGAGCATAATCAACTTGTTTTCCTCCAATCGTCTTCTTTTAATCTCCCTTTCCATCTGGGCCGAAAATTTCAGGATATAATCTCTGTCAGTTATACTTTCGTTCAGTAAGTCCCCAACAACGGCAAATTTTGAACATAAATAAAAACATTAGCAAGGGGGTCAGTAAATCTAAATCTAACTTTTAACAGCCGGAGAAATACCATATTTCATATTCCAATGACGAACAATGCATTCAATGACTGCTACGCTTTTATAACATTGCAATGTTTGATTAGTGATACTTCTTGAGGATAGTTCACATTTTTTACCCTTTACTAAAACTTTAAACATGATTTTGTCTCATCATCTTTCGTATTCCAGACACCTCAGACTGTATGAAATGCAAAGATGCCAAAGTATAAACAAAATGATAGTGCTGAATGCATACACCACTCATTACATCGTATTTGGCAATATCATTTTTGACAGCATAGTGCAATTTGAACTACGGCAAGGCACCAAGATCGATGATGATCTAAGCCTATATATGTCAGGTATGTGGACATGGATGTAACTGAAGAACCTATAGATTATACTGCATGTCTTGTCGAGAAAAACGTGTATAATGGAGTTGTCACAACAACTAACGAGCAATGCAACATTTTGTTTTGCTAAGTCAAAGAAATAGAAATTATGATCGCCATTTATGTTTTTCACTCTACACTGTAAAAAAAACCTTGATTTTACAAAAAATAAACAGAAGATTTTGCATAAAGAAATAACAGAATCATTCTGTAAATTCATAAAACAGGAATTTTTCTGCAATTTAACAGAACAGGTCTGTTTAAACAGGGGAAAAGGGTGTTTTATTCAAGGAAATTTGTAAGATTCCATACACCAAATACCAATTTCCTGTAAAATTACGCAATGTGGTAAAAGATTACAGGTGTTCTCGAGACTCTGCAGCAGGAACTTATTTTATTTTAAGGATAAATTTTCTAACAGTGTAATATGTCAAATTAATTCAAGTTCAAAGAGAAACAGAAGAAAGGTGGAACATTATTTTAAAGGTGACACGACACTTGCCCCGGTCTTCATTTCGTCTAAGATACGGGGTTAGGGTAGGGTTGTAATAATGGGGTTTTATGTTAGGTTTCGGACTGGATTTAGGAAAGGGTACAGTGTTAAGTCCAGGGTTGAAGTTGCTCGTTCCATTAATTTGCAGCGGAGCAATTTTCACCCGAGCAAATGTCATGGAACCCATTTAGAAACCAAATAAACCAGTGTAAATAATAATAATAATAATGATAATAATAATTCGATTAGAAAATAGTCAAGGCTCTAAAATGGCTCATTGCGTTATGATCAGATGAAATGTCTCAAGTCTTACGCAATGTATAACGAGAAGTCACGTATCAACAAATTTAACAATGTTTGAAAGTAAGGAAGTCAGAATTTTTTTAAAGACAAAGCATCGAATAGTTTTTTTATGATATTCTCAAGGTTGAGAAAATACGGAGTCATAATCTTAATACATATCGTAACAAATATGCTATGAATAAGATCAAATGTATAAATTACCTTTTAAACAATTTAGGCGATAGGCCTATATTGAAGGCTGTATTTCGAAGAGACACATAAAAATAATAACGTTTGAGAGTAAGGCTATTTGAATAACAAGAAATGTTTGGAAAATATCTATACAAATATTAGTTTCCACGATGCCAGTTATAGGTCGTCAGCTTAATAGAAAATGAGAAAATATATATGCCCTTAACCTCAAAGAGATTTACCACGGGAAAGAGACACGGCGGGCTATTTGTGGGACTGGGGACGTTTATCTTGTGCAGATGTTAAACTATCACAGCCGCGCGCTGCAGAAGTTTATTAATTTCCTCAATCGTAGCTCGAGAATGTTTGCTTTGTGAAAGAAGAGTAGCTTCCAATTTAATTAAAAAGAGGCCTGAAAAACTGACTTAGGCATGGATGGGGAGAAAAAGGAGAAAAGAGGTCTACCGAATTTTGAAGTTTTTACCTTTCCACATTGTGCAGTTGTGTATGAAATGTAAGGTTTGCTCTTCATGCGAATGTATACGGCGCGGAAAATGGCTATGTCTCAAATTGGCGCCACGTGACTGAGTTTGCGCATGCGCATGCAACAAGTGAAAACGATGACGTCCATTCAATAGACAATTTTATCGGACAGTACTGGTTGCTATCGTTTAATATTGCCCGCTCGTGGTTATGAACGCGGTTCAAGCGCGAAAAAACTAACTATTCTGTTTGATTTAGGCGTAATAAAATATCTCGCGGAACATGTGGCCATGGTTAAAATTCGGACGTTCGGCGGAAGATGGCAGAGAGCATTTTGGGCGAGAGCAAATATTCCTCAGTCTGACATCATATTGAACTGGGAAATAACGTCTGCACTTTTTTAACAAGACAGTAAAGCTTATTCATGGTGGCGCCAGTATGTTGTAAGAGCAAAGGGGTTGATCGTGCAATCAAGACGTTTTATCACTCACGAAGGTCAGAATTTGTCATTTGTATTTGCGATAAATCTGAAATATTAGTCTCTACTTTTTACACCACTGCATCGTTGCTAAATACGTGTTTACAGGATTACAGCAATTTGACTGAAGTTATCATATGTTAAGCATCATAGGGCAGGTACATTGGCGACGGAAGCCAAAAATTTTAGGGGGATCAACAATTTTTTTTGACAAGCAAATAAAAAAAGGTTATCAACAAATGATGGAATGTAGTATATGAATATACATGTATGTAAGGGAAAGAGAAATACAATAGGAAGAAGAACTATTTATAATAGAAACGAAGCCGAATGGGATATATGATAAGAAAAAATGATGACTTGGACATTTCGTTGACATAACATGCATAAGGCGCAATAAATATGACATGTACTAAAAAGGCAAAGGGATGAGGGATGGTATATTGGGGATAGAGAAGATCATATTGTTGGAAATGTAATGGTTACCAAGAAAAAGAGCAGATAGTGATGCGATTTAGGACAGAATAAAAAGATAAGGAAGTAATAAAACATACAATTCAGTAAGCAATTATTAAAAAGGTCAATCAACGGATGGAAAGAAGAAAGAAATAAAGAAAGAAAAATAATCAAAGAAAGAAAAAAAGAAGAAACAAAAGCAGAAAAAAAGAAAGAACGAAAGAAAGAAAGAAAGAAATTAAGAAAGAAAGAAAGAAAGAAAGGGAAGAAGGGAAGGTGAGAATAAAAGACGAACGAACGAAATAAACAAGGGATAGGAAAGGAGAAAGGAAAGAGAAAAGTTGAGCAAGAAAGATAGAAGAATGAGGAAGATAAGACAACTTACAGGATGGAATGAAGGGTTGAAGAAATTGAGGAAAAAAACAAATAATGCAACAAACCGAGTAACTAGTAAACAAAATAATAAACAATATCATACTAGCAAAAATTATGAAGGAAAAAGAAAAAAAATGAGATCGATAATCGAGGGCGAAAAGGGAATTCGGGATCATGACACGCGAAACCCGCAAATGTGACATTTCAGGGGCCCGTTGTAGAAAGAGTTGCAATCAATCGCAACTCTAAAATCACGCGTAACTTGATTTTCAACCAATCAACAGCGCGCATTTGGGACTTGCGATTGATTTTTTAACGCGCGTTTAAACGCAACTCTTTCTGCAACGGGCCCCAGGACAGGTAATAATAGACGCTCTCTAACGACCAATACCCGTCGTCAAATTGAGAATAAAAATCGGGAAAATTAATCGCTGGTTTATTGGCTTTAATCTTTGAAATTAGCCTGGCCATCAAGATGATAGCTCTGACAGACCGGGACACGTGACTCATTCAAATAAAGAAGTGATCAAGAGCAAAGCAGGCTACACCTTTCAGGCACCTCTCTATGCCTGCACTTCATACAAATTGGAGGTCTGTTTTGGGAGAAAAAGGGGGCAATATGTCCTTTTTTATGTCATGGAGTTAAATGATGCTTGGAAGTGGTGGGAATGTCACCATCAGCATGACCAGTCTGTAGGTGCATTGAGAAAGGATAGAAACTTGACCGATATCTTATGATGATCAAAATTTTCCATTTTTGTTACAAATTCCACTCCGCCACGCATCAAGCTCAGCATTAAACCTCATCCTTCAACAAAATAATTTCACGTTTATGTTATTGTTAATCTGACACATTTTTCTTCTTTATAATAATTCGTATATGTGTTTTTTTTCACTTTAATAGATTCATTTTTTATGCAGCAGGAAGTTACACTGCAAAAACAGCGGTATTGATGTAACACCAGCCCGTAATCTATATATAAGTGTTAAAACTCACCAGTTTGGTTTCGGTCTAACACCAGATAGGAGTTTATAAAACACCAATTAGAATTAAAACAGCGTGGGTTTGATTTCTAAACTGTTGTTGTTTCAATACTTCTCTGGCGTGGACATATATAGATTTCGGGCTGGTGTTAAATCAACACCGGAGTTTTTGCAGTGTAATTTCATATGAAACATGATTACAAATATATGTTTCAAAAATTAATAAATGCTCCATATTCTCTTCCTAAGCCATTTTGGTGTCAATATAATCGGCTATTTCAACTTTGATGACTCAACGACGGAGCTGATATGAAGAATATATTTAGAATGCATAGCTTTAGATTTTGAATAACAAGATAATACATAAGTTGTCTTCCCATTTGTCCTGTGATTTGAAACGGAATATGATTGATATTTTAGCATCACATTTCTTATTCATTGATTTGTCGTTTAATTTCGAAATGTTGACCAAATGTTTTGTATTTGAATGGAAATTAAATAATTGAATTGAGAGGAGGGAGAGGGGGGGGTATGCGAACCTTCTCTCATGAAAGATTTCGCTACTCCAGCTCTCTGTTACTCATCTTGTTGATGACATGTCGACGGCTCGCTTATTTTCTAAAATGTCATACTAGCCCTAGTCTTGATGACTCCCTAATCCTACTCCAATAAATGAGGGTCTTGCTCATGTAACATTATAAACTAGAGACAAAAGTGCATTTTGCATTTTTTTTTAAATAATCTGTTTAATTGTGTGTAAATATAAACTAACCTGGAATACACGTAACGCCTCCGAGAGGGACCCGAAGCCCATGTCTTCCTTGCTGGCGAACGTCACAGTGAAGCGACGAATGGCGTTCTCCTGGAGAGGTTCGAAGGCGTCGTCAAACACGTCGTCCTTTTCCTCGGGACTCGAGAGGGCCA
The DNA here is from genome assembly GCF_018143015.1 of Lytechinus variegatus. Lineage (NCBI taxonomy): Eukaryota > Metazoa > Echinodermata > Echinoidea > Temnopleuroida > Toxopneustidae > Lytechinus > Lytechinus variegatus. The sequence continues at coordinate 13,265,302 of NC_054758.1, read as the reverse complement.
ACGACATCGAGGTGATGTCGAGCGACGAGCGGGTCGATTCCCGCCTCGCATCCTCGATCAAGCTCTTCTTACGGGTAGGGTAGACAAAGTTCTATTGGAAGAATAGGGGGGGGACCGGGTAAATATTGTTATCAACGTTAGTTATAAGGGATAACAATTAGAATTGATGAAAGCATAGGCGGATCCAGCTTTTGGCGAAAGGGGGGGCGCACTGCCGAGCGGCGCACATATTTTTGCACTTCACCGGCGCGATAAAAGAAAATGTTGAAAAAGAAAAAGGGGTAATGCCTGACCCTGTCAAAACACGCACACACACACACACACACATGCATATATATATATATATATATATGACTCATATCATATAGATATACATGACTCATGAGATAGAGACACATATTTCACCGACAAATTAATGCGAGCGCGAAGCGCGAGCTGAAATTTTTAAAGTATACTGACCTGAAAACAGGAAAAAGGTGCCTGTTTAGGACTGTTTGTAGTAACTCATGAGGAGGATACATATCTCACTACACAGATAATGCGAGTGCCGAGGGCGAGCTGAAATTTACTTATATTCTGACCAGAAAGCTTGATATTCTAAGCATTCTTGGTACCAATGATTAAGATGGGTATCTAAAAAACATGCGAGCGCGAAGCGCGAGCTTAAAATTTTGATATTTCGATCTGAAAACATTACAGTTTAATGTACGTTTTAATAAAGAACAAGATTATATCCAACAAAAGATTATTGCAAATCGAAGCGGGAGTTCTTTTGAGGTTCAGAACTAAAAACGGGACATTCTATTCACCTATTTAATCATGAAAAGTATGGGGTTTTGCTACAGAAATGATGCGAGCGCGAAGCGCGAGCTGAAAATATTTATGTTCCAATCTGATAATTTGAGCACGATTTTTAATAAAGAACGAGTTGTGTAGCTCAATCTCGTTTGCTGATTTCTGTGTAACATTACCATCTTATTGTTTTTGCACATGCGGAATTATTGGGGGAGGGCAAAACGATCATTCTTGGCCGCGGCGCCGATCTAGATTTGGTTAGCAATAGGCCCTTCTTCATTATTCTACCGGCGCTTATTTATTGAAATCAGGGGACGCTGATCATTCTTGACCGGCGCCGATTTAAATTTAGGTGGCGCCGGTTAAGACAAAGGCAGCGCCGATTTGTCTTGACCGGCGCCGATTTAAACAAGTAGTACTGATTATTTTTACCGATGTTACGTAATATTCAGGCAACGGCAATCCATAATCGACTGGCGCCGATCTGGAACCAGGAGGCGCCGATTATTCTTGACTGGCGCCGATTTTTAACCAGGTGGTGCTGATTATTCTTGACCAGCCCCGATTTAGATATAGGTGGCGCTGATTATCCTTGATCGGCGCCGGTTAAAAACTCAGGCAGCGCCGATTTTTCTTTACCGGCGCCGATTTATAACCAGATGACGCCGATTGTTCTTGTCCAGCGTCGATTTAGATTTAGGTGGCGATAATTATCCTTGATCGGCGCCGTTTAAGACTCTGGCAGTGCCGATTTTTCTTGACTGGCGCCGATTTATAACTAAATAGCGCTGATTATTCTTGTCCGGCGCTGATTTAGATTAAGGTGGCGCTGATTATTCTTGATTGGCGCCAGTTATTATGCAGGCAGCGCACTGCTACCGGCGAAGTTGTTGGGAAAAGGGTAGTTAAAAGAAAAAATAAGGAAGATGATATGATTACGCTTTGCTGGGGATAGTCTTTCCTTTACTGTTGCTAATGTTATATCAGTGTATAATTTTTTTTTAAGCAGCGCCTTTTCCCTTTCTTTCCTTTATTTTTAATTTTTCAAGCGGCGCCTTTTCTTTCTTTTACTTTTTTTTAATTTTCTTTATTTTGAGCGGCGCCTTCGGCGCCGCTCAAATATTAGGGGGGGCGCGCGCACCCTGCGCACCCCCCCTGGATCCGCCGATGGAAAGTGTTAGGAGAATCATTTCTACACAGAAAACACGTTGTTTATACAACATTGTTTACCATATGAATCGTTGTTTAAACGGTTTTAACCTTTAAAAAAAAATCTTAAACAACGAAATTTAATTCATTCAGAGGTTTCATAATAGCGAACAGTATTGTATAGAGTTTTAAACAACCATTTTCACCGCGTAGAAAGAACGCAAACTACGTTTTCTCTATTACAACGAGTCTATAAGGACAATTGTGTTGAATATGCATGCTTGATGAACTCCTAATTTTCTAATGAAAGTATGATATTTCTGTTTAAAGTATGATATTTCTGTTTAATTCCAGTGCAATTTGATTTAAACATCGCTATATATAATATTGCACAATGCTGTGAAAACTATCATCTTTTACAAACGCATGATCATACAGTAGGCCCTATCCCTTGGACCATACAGGTAGATTAAATTTAAAATATAACGCTTTGTATTCATATCATTTGAAGCAAATAATAAAATCAAATAAAATCATACGATAAGAATATAATCAGTGCATTTATTTCTTCTTTAAAACATACATATAAATGAACAAATACAATTAGATGACACTTAGTACAAAGAAAAAAAACATGACATTATTACTCGACACTATCAAATTCAAAAACTAATTTCTCATCGTTATAGATTCTATAGTATTGGGTGTATGACGATGATGATTGAAATGAAAACAGGAAATCTAAATAGAGACCAGCATTTACTTTTTGAAAATGTGAAGGAAAAAATGCATTATGGAATAAACATAATTGATTCAGATTGGTGCAATGGATATAAAAATGTAACCCCCCTCCAAAAAATGCAAATAATTATATACGCAAGAGGCAGCAGCATGTGGAGAAATAAATTTGAAAAAAGTACATTATGCCAATTTCTTCCAGCGCGGAATTTCTCTTGCTCTCACGATAATTATGTTTGGTTGAAGACAGTAATCGAAATACTTGTTTATAAATATGCAGTATTAAAGACGTGCATCATGGATTAACGCATATTGTAAAATGTCAAAGGGAAAAATAATAAAAAAGAACCACAACATATATATCAATTATTGCTACATTGATGTCTTAATTTGAAGAAGTGATCGGTCAATCATTTCCGCTGAAATGACCTGCATACATGTATATCCAGAGATAGAAGTGTCAATTAATGAAAAGCGACAAGGTTCAAATTACAACAACAAAACCAAGCAAACAAACAATGTCGAACTGGTCATGGAGATGGAGATAAAAAACAAAAGAACGATTAAGAAAATTACCCAAATTAACTGGAACATTCCGTCGATGGAAATTAATGTTCTCCAATTAAAGATCAAGGTTTGAGCCCGGCCGAAAGGTGGCAAAATGAATACTGCTCGGAACATTTAATGTGGATCATTCTCAAACAAAGGTGCATGGCTTGTAGTTTGGGTTTGGAATTAATTAAAAGAAAGGGTGAGCAGGGTGACGTAGTTAAGGAAGGGAGAAAGAGATGGAGAAAAAAAGAATAAGGGACAGAGGGCAAGACAGACAGACAGGGAAGGAGACAGGGAGAGAGAGATAGAGAGAGAGAAGGGGAGGACAGACTGGTGATGGGTTAGGGGGGGGGGTTATAAAGTTAAGCAAAGTTTATGATGGTGTTGTATAAGATGAGTTCCAAACTGTGTCATAAAGGATTAATTATAGGCACGCTTTAGAACGCTCTATATTGCTTCACAGTCAAGAGTTCAAAATGACTTTTTAAAATGGTTGAGATCAGATACCGCTTTGAGGGATTATCCAGGCTAAAGTATTATGATATGAACAGATAAGGAAAAATTATTCGAACAAAACACTGGAAATTTGATCAAAACCGGACAAGGAATATCAAAGTTATGACGTTTGAAAAATTTGCAGTATTTCTGTGAATGTCTGAAGTTCACGAATATTAAATGAGCAAACTGATGATGTAATTTCCCACTTGTTCTTTTTGTATTTTATTACATAAGATTAGTTTTTATTCATTTTTTCCTCCAAGAACTGCAAAAATTGGATTGACAACTGATTTAATGTATTAGATATTCATTGCTATAAAAGGGGCGGCGAAACCAGGGGCAGAGGGGTACCTGCACTGTAAAAACTGTGGTGTTAAAACTGACACCAATTGGTGTTAATAGAGGACCACACCCTGAGGTGTTAAAATAACACCCTATAGAGATTGAACATAACACCAAAGAGTGTAAATGTAACAACCATAGGTGTTGTAATAATACCTATAGGTGTAAACAAACTAACACCACCAATTTAACACCGGTGTAAAATAACTGGTGTGGTCCTCTATGTACACCGGTTAACACCACAGTTTTTGCTGTGTGTGGTAACACTACACAGACGCTTTCAGGAACGTTGATAATCTATTAAAAATGCTCGTCAAATCGCAATGAAATCCTTAGAGGTCATTGTCGAAAATTGCTGAACCGGGACAGCAGAACTCTTAAAGTATTGGGCATCATACTGTCCATACAACAATTGTTCAAAATGTTTTTTTTATCCAACTCTGAGTAGTTTTCACCCAATACTGTGTAGTTTTCACCCAAAACACACATTAGTGGTTTAGAGCTACCCAGAATTGGATAAATTTTTACCCAATTGTTGTGTGGACAGTATGTTACCCAACATTCTTAAGAGTGTAAGATTCGGAGCTGATGAAAAATGGTAAATAATGTCGTTTGCCCTGAGTTCTGGACAAAATTACAGTTTTGATTCACTAATTGCTTCTTGGTTCTGAAGGGCTTTCGACAATAGATCATCAACGTTCAATAAAACGTCTGCGTAACTGTAAAAACTGTGGTGTTGAAACTGACACCAGTTGGTGTTCATAGAGGACCACATCCTGAGGTGTTAAAATTACACCCTCTAGATTTACCATAACACCAAATAGTGTAAATGTAACAACCAATGGTGTTGCAATAACACCTATTGGTGTTAAAATAACACTGTCAATTTAAGATAAGATATATAAGATATAAGATAAGATATTTATTCGTCTTTCTGTCTGCACATACATTTATCTTACAAGTGTGATTTCACATTCTACAAATGAAAATCAATTAACCATAAATCATTGTTACAGTAGAGAAAAAAGAAACACAGCAAAATAACTAATAATTTCACAACGGTGTAAAATAACTGGTGTGGTCCTCTATGTACACCGGTTAACACCATAGTTTTTGTTGTGTAGTTGTTGATTAACCTACTTAATATTGAGGATTCTAAGGTTAGTAAGGATCTTGAGATATAGGGAGGGGGAGGTCTGCCCTTTCACCCAGATATTAAGGAGGCGGTAGAAATTGCAATGACTTTGGTAATTGCATCTGTAAGTGCATGGGCTCATTCTGATAATACCCCCCCCCCCGGTCCTGAACATGCAACTTCCACTTAACCGCGAAGCTTCTATTAAGGGGGGGACATCCCTTTATATTATTTTTTGCGTTGATATCTGTGCAACTCTCATTCACTGAACCGCAAACCTTCTATGAAGGAAGGGGGGGGGGATGGTATCACTTTGTATATTGTTTTTTTTTCGTTGATACCTATTATTATTAATCAACAAACAGTCGTTAAATGGCAATCAGCATTTGGTCAAATGTCTCGAATTCATAATCATGTAAACGTTCTTAAAGGGCATTACCAGCCTATATGGTCTCCTGTCCTGATTTGAAATTCAAATCTTTTCTTAGTAGCTGCTCAATATAGACAAACATTATTGATTATTACGCAACCTCATTAGATTTGAGTTGGGTTAGCTTTAATCCCAAGAACTGAAGTCAACAACCTTGGCATTATCAGCAACCTTTAAAAGTATCCAGAGTAATTACGAGCTGTCAAAATTGGAAATTAAATATAGAATTACACACTTGTCAATGGGAGAAGTAAAAATAAGATGTTGGTGTTATATATACAAACTACATATATATATATATATATTTTATTTATTGATATTAATTTTTGTAATCGCTATCGAAGAGTGAACAGGTCATAAATTAACACATTTTTTCTATATTTCTAAACCATGTTTTTTTTTATTATGATTAACAGTGAACAAAATAATTTATACATAATAAGATGTTGGTGTCATGTAGATTGATATTTTATCTTTATCGAATAGTCATAAATTTGCATATTTTTTCATAACCATATATTATCATTTTTTTTTAAATTATGAATGACAAAGAACCCCGTAATTTATACATATCAGGGAACATGATTCGCATACTGTTCCTTTCAATATTTCCTCATGCACTAGACCGTTGTAAAGTTACATGATTATCATTTCACGTACTTTATTTAACTACTTTTTAATATGTAATGTAATGTTATATTTAAAAACTTATATGAATCGATATTTTCCTTAAAATTTCAAACTCTGTATTCATTTTGCTGTTATTCTGGAAATAGGGTTGCATTAAGACTTGTTATAAGAATAATACACTACTTCTAAAACTATTTTTCTAGCGACCAATCGGATTGAACAATTTCAGTAGATTTAAACTGATATTGCTAACTTGTTATCATAACACGTTTTATGAAAAAGGCCCGAAGTATTAAATTGATTGTCCACTATAGGCCGGTGCACTAGATGCGTGGAACGCGCAATATTCGGAGTGAAATTCTTGAGGCCGAAAGCGACCGCAGTCAACTATAATTACAAGATTGTGAAAAAAAGGAAAAAAAAACATCTGAAGAAAAGGTAATCAATTCTATTGATCTTCCAAATGAATTATGCATATACGCTGACATTTAATCCAAAGAAAATTCCAACGACATCCACACCGGTCTACAAAAACGAAAGTCAAGGATGATGTTCCTTGAAGTGTTTTATCCCATTCCTCTGAACTTTCCGACAGGGGTTTGCCGAATATTCCCGTGATCGTTCGAACCTGATTTCACGGTCTTGGATTCGAATGCCGGTTCGAGGTCAAGTGCAAAGAGGCTCTCGACCACGGAGTCGTGGAAAGCATCCAGAATGCTGCATTATTTAAACCTACAGGTTCGAAAGACCAGGGGCCCGTCTTACAAAAACTTGCGATTGATCCAATCAATCGCAACTATGGAAAGCCAGCAAAGTCAACATGTAAAATGCACGTTTGCTCAAATCTTTTTCTAGATATGAATGTATATCCATAAATTCATTGATTTCTAGACAGTTCGGTGTAATTCTTCGTTTACAAAGGAAATTTTGCACATTTCCTGTAGGAAAATTTTTATGACACTGATGGATTTCCATAGAGTCACGATTGATTGGATCAATCGTAACTCTTTGTAAGACGGGGCCCAGAAGTTCGAAGATCGAGAAATTCTGTAAGTCGTAAGAAGTTAATGGTGGATTTTCCTTCGGATGACGTATGTGGAACGACACTTTTCCATTTACATTGTCAGGATTGTTGCCAACGTTATTTTGGGCATCATGTTGCGCTACGGGCAGGGGGGGGGGTTGTGTATGATACTTATTTTCAAGGAATTCACATGATCAAATAAGGCAAAGAAAGTGGGAACAAGTAAAATATTCTTGAAAAGAGTATGCTTAATCATTTGGTTATCGTTGGTTATCGTGATTTAGTAATATCCCTATCTTAGCAGTGTAAGTTAGAAAAAAAATCATATTTCGTAACTTTGCCACCCCTTCCCCTCTTAAGATATCTTTGCGTCGCCCGTTTCTACTGATTCCTATGCAGTCACTCGAACTTGGTGGCAAGTAAGGCAGCAAAGATTACTTGTATAAGGATTCTGTTTTGATGGGGTTTTAATCAGAAAATTGGGATTTTTTTTTCCGTTCCCAAGTAAATGTTCAATTACAAATTGGTATTCAAAAATCTGTTTCATAGGGTTTAGAACCAAATAAAAACAACCAAACAAACAATACACGTAACTGTTGGAGCTACAACATCTGTTACATTCCTATGTTTGATCAAGTTGTAATAAAGCGGTCTTTAAATGAGCAAGTTTAATTAAATCGCGTGGATTTGTAGGAGTTAATAGTTTATTTGATTCGGTCTTAAAATATACCCACAGCTGTGCCCATCAGGTGCCCTAAATGTTATCGGTTTCTTTAATTAAGGTTACACAAGAGAATATTGCATCATTTTGTGCAGAAGAATTGAGCGGGATCATTAAAGACTCATTTATACGGCCCTGGTGGTTGGAGGAGCTAATCAAGTTTGTTTGTTGGGTGATTTACACCACTTTGGGTTGATGCAACGAAGATTTAAACAGAACCGGAAGTGGGGAACAAATATATGTTGGTTACCCAACCCCCTTTTCTTTCTTTCTTTCTTTTCTCTTTCTTTCTTTCTTTCTTTCTTTTTTTCTTTCTTTCTTTCTTTCTTTCCGTATCTCTCTATTTCTCCTTTTCCTTCTTCTTCTTATTCCTCTTCATATTCTTCAACATTCTTCTTCTTCATCTTCTTCTTCACATTCTCCACCATTTTTTCTCCTCCTCCTTCTCCTTCTTCTTCATCTGTCTCTTCTTCTTCTTGTTTTTCTTCTTCTACAAAAATATAAGATTTCCAGGTTGGGAGATTTCCTGAATGTATTGTGTTAAAATAGTCTTTCTGTAAATGAAGTTTTAAAATGGAAATATTACCAATGGCCACTGATAACATATAGCATAATGGTAAGTGGCAATTATAGCTTTCAAAATAACAACACGACATTCGCGAAAAATGTTGATCCACGTGTAAGAATCAAATTCGACAGTAATTACCACATTAATAAATGCATGTTTATTCTTCTCTGCTTACCTTCATTTGTTTGGGTAGTGATTAGTTTTGATGGGTAAACAATGAAGCGATTAAATGGTGGAGAATATCGACAGAAGCTGAGAGTGTGTTTTTTCCAGCATGAAAATGGGGGCAATGACTTGAATGAGGGAATGGAGAAAAAAAAGAGATATATAGGTTGGAAATGATGTCAGTGGGAAGAAGAAACGAAGGGTCGGGGGGTGAGTCGAGTCAGAAACAGGAAATAAATTCATATTTTTCCATTTTGTTCTCTCTTCGGACTTTTATAGGACCTAAAACAAAAACATTCTTGATACCCAATTTTGCCACGGTAATGGTGTTCTTATGATCCTTCAATCCACCATTCAAACACGTGCATTCATCAAGTTTGATTAACAATAATGACCAATTATACATAGTAAATAAATCAAATTCCAATTTTTGAATATGACAAGCGTCTCAAATCAGTAAGGAAAAAGGAAAATAGTTTGAACGCTAATCAAGAAAAAAAGAGTTCGTAGGATCTTACCACTTCATCGAAAGACTTGGAGAGTTTCTCAAAAGGAGTGCGCTTGGGTTTTCCCGCCGTAAACCGGGTCTGGGGCTTCACCGCGCTAATCCCAGGAAAATCACCATTTTTGGCGCTGCTTTTCGCGTTCTCTTCCACAAGTGACATCTTCAGTTTAAAATATAACCTGTACACTCGATGAAATGGTGTAAATGGTCCCCGATGTGAATGTCTGCAACTTCGTCCGGTTCTTTCAGTTTCGTCGAAGTACGATACTTTGGAATCCACACAGATGTAGGCCTTATCTCACTTTAAAACTTATGAAATGGACGATGATCAAAATGTGAACGGTGCAGTTGATACTTATTGGAAGATCTTGGAAATGTTGATTGATAATTTGCCTTTTCTGTCACAGGCAATTCATATGCCTTGTCTGTTCAATGAGAATCGTTTAATAAGGTTAAATTATGGCATCGAATAAAATGCGTATTTCAATGTTAAAACGAGATATCCGATAAACGGAAAGAGTTATAATTTCTTATTTCTGTAAAGAGTTTCCGGAGATTTCTTTTTAACTTGGAGGAGTAAGTTATTGCTAGTGATACTGGTTTTGAAAGTAAAGCGTGCAGCAAAAAGAAGAACGAAAGTAAATTCCGACCGAGCATGCAACAGGTTTGGCGATCGTTCGACGAGGGCACACGCGTCATGTAATCGTTTGTCGGCGCGTCGCTCAGAATTTTAATAAAAGCGAGCCTCTTAGCTTGGCTCTTATTATCGCTCTCTCTTTCTCATAAATCTTCTCTTATGTACCTCATCATCTGGCCATCTTCTGAGCTTGTCGCTGAATTACAGATTGGCTTTGGATTAGTACAAGGGGTCTCGCGTGGCGACGATCTATCAATTTATATCAATTAATAACCCGGGGGGCAAGCGCAAATCGATATTGCGCCTATGGGCTGCATCGAGAGACGGTGCTTTACCCAAATCTGAGGGAACCTCGCTATTGGTTGAGGCTTATTATCACTTCGTCTGGGAATAGTTTGAAATCGAGCGTCTTTTGAATATTCATGGTCGCAAAAATTAAAGTTCGGGGATTCCTGATGCCGTTTTGGCTTGATTGCGAGAGTGGTTCGTCCAATGATTCACAATCGACGGCGCTTCCGGTCATGGGCGCATCGCCATTCTGTTAAGTCTACATATTTATTATTTCTCCATATAACATTGTATTAAAACTATTGAAATCGAGGAAACTCGAATGTTCGTATTTTGTATAGTCCGGTTTAACTTCGGCGATGGTTTAACTCTGTGCTAAAGTTGTTTGAAGTTGAAAATTCAGATTTTTTATTAAATTTTACATTGTAACTATGTTCCTTTTAATTCTTTATTTTTCTTTTTCTATGTACTAATGATGACGAAAACTATTTTTATACCCAGACAGTTATGAATGATTTGTGTGTAAAGTGACTTTACATTTGCTCTATGTATGATTTGCGCAAATCTCACTCTCCGTAGTTATACCAGAACTTTAGACCCGAATTCAAATTAAAATCGAAGTTCAGAATAGGGTCTTTGCCTTTGTGCTCGGTTTAATTAGAAAGAACAATTATATTTAGCATGTTTAGCATCAGTAGAATCATTCTCATTTGATTCCCTGAGCAATCCAAGCCATGGCGTAATTTCCTTCAGCAAGAAATTTATCCACATTGTGCTGCACTCCACCCAGTTGAGGTGAATGGGTACCTGGCAGGAATTTATTCCTTGAAATGCGTGTGCGCTGTAATCATAGTAATTACGGCAGCCAAGCTACAGCTGGGGTAATAATATCCAAGTCCTTTGGAAGCGCATAGAGACATCATTCATTATGCGCTATACAAGAACTGTTTATTATCATTATTATTATTATATGATTTCAAACTCTCTTGTAATAAATACACACATCTTATCATTAATTCGAACATATATATTTTGACAAGAATTGTCCACTTTCTCATAGAAATCATAATGAACTGGCCCACTGTTTTATATTCAACTTCGAATAAATATTGATTTTGAAGTGGATCTCTTTCCTTTCTCACTCTGTCTCTCTCTCTGAGATTAGTTTTACGTCATATTCAGTTACGTCATTATCATGATTACAACAACATTTTACGGAAGTAATACTGGTAAATATGACGTCCTCGCCCTTTGCATGCTTGGGATATTGTTGTTTTTGCAGGACGTGGAGTCTTTTGTTCCGCAAAATTAACATTTACACGTAATAATTAACGGTCAGTGTGACATAATGATTGTCTCAGCCAATGTTATTTAACATAATGGTTACAGAGAAGCCGATAAAATCGACCTCATATATCTCCTATCTCTGTCTCACTCTCTCTCTTCCGCCTGACCTTTCATTCTATGTCATCAAATAAAATTAAGAGAGACGACGCGCAGTTTTAAGCCATTTCCTAACAATACTGAACAACTATTCTTTTTATTTATTTTTATCTATTGAACAATTAGTGTAAAATCTTTATATGAACCAGTAGCGGACCGTGACCCGGAGGAGACAAAGCATGGGGGGGGCACTGCATTGTTTGTGAACAATGCCGTGCCCCCCCCCCCCACCCAATGCTTTGTCTCCTCGGGGTCACGGTCCGCCACTGTATGAAACTGTAAATATTCTAATTATTGTTCTGAATAACTTATGGTTTTCTCCAATACCCATTTCGGGTGACGCCAGGACAAAAAAAATAATTGTCATTGTTAGCTGTACATCGCGTCATTCCAAATCTGTTCATTATTATGACATCACAACAGACACAGTCATAGTCCTTTGTCCCCATGGCCTATTATGACTATAGGTCTGGGAAATTAATAATTCTAAGAGAATGTTATGATTTTGAAATTAAATTAAAGTAGACCCAATATACTTTCGTTGTGGACTCTTGGAATTCTTGGTGACTTTCTGTCGAATGGTATGGGTGAAAATCATTGATACGTGATATTGGTTCGCGAGCACCGCGGTGCAGTTGATAAAGTTTTCTACGAAGAATTGTTCTTTTTCTGTAAAATAAGGTAAATATTTCAACCTCTTTTCTCTCTCTCTCTCATGCACTTTGTCCGGTTCCTCTTTCTATGAAATACATGTATCTCTTTCACGTTCGATTTTGTATTTCATTCTTTCTTTCCTTCCTTCCTTCCTTCCTTCCTTTCTTTCTTTTTTTCTTCCTTCCTTCTTTATTTTTTCCCTTTTCTGTCCCTCCGAATGGAATATTGAATCCCCTCTACTTTCAATGTCAAGGAAACTAAATACAATACATGTACCATTTGGTGGATGGGTATGAAAATTATTTAATGCTGACATAAACCCCCAAAATGAAAAACAAACATAGCCCCATATCAGTGATTCATTTACATTTACATACCATGAAAACACTTAAAAATGAAACATTTCAAAAGTTTCACATAAAACATAAAATAGACAAGAAGTTAAGAAATACATCACGTCAAAGGGAGCATGCAATAACACTTTATGCAAAATTCAATCCACAATATTGAATACTATATAAAAATATAGATGTAAACATTTATACTGTAAATTGTAATTGAACCCATAAAATATGAGAATATGAAAATATATATATATATATTTTATTTGAACTTTATACCAATATTTGTGCAATTATTCTGTAATGAATACAAAGGCGGATAATTTATACGAATACCTGAAAGATAGATAATTCATCTAATGAACAGCCAAGTGACAATATATTTCACGTGGCTAATACACAATAACGCAGGGCATGAATATCAATGAAGTTGCAAGCTACTGCATCTAGATTAAAAAGATGGTTCTAAAAATTTCCAGTCACCTACTTTAAAAAAAAGTTATTAATTTGTTATATTATACATTCACATGTATAAAAAACTGAATATATTGAATTATTTTGCTTTTAATGCGAGCATTGTTGATTATTACCGCATTTGAGAGAATACAGACAAAAAAAATGAATGCAATATAGAAGCCCAACACTGAAGAGGTGGAACTCCATACTAAGAAATGTAAGTTGATTCACTATGGTTTTTCTGTATATTCAATGATACTTTGTGATATTAGATTTTGGGTTGCATTTTCCTTTAACTTTAACCTGGAATGGGAAATGGAATTGAATTCGAATTTGAAATTGAAACTGAATTAAGTTCGTATTGGAAGATGAACCTTTTTCATACATGTACACATAACTATTGTTTTCATATAGAGGTGAATTTGGGTATATTCATCTCAATAAACTGAACTCTTCTACCATAAGTATTCTCCATTGAAAGCAATATCATTCTCATGCAGTATATACTTTATCTATATACACAATTATGATACTATGAATTAAAAACTCTTGAATGAATAAGGACTTATAGCTGCCGATAATCATAAACAGCTGCACACCATAATACAATTAAGCTGCAAACTACAATACTACATGTACATTATCAGCCTGACATAACCACACACAATACCATCTAAAAACAAAATGTAATACTGTACCCTAGTGTCTGTGTTGCTTTTAGGAGTACAGAACACAATAATTACGAGAGCTTTTATATTTTCATCACTTTGCAGAACAAAATTTTCCATGACTACAAAAATCACAATGGATAGGTACATTATATATACTTACAGTCGAGTGTGCATTTGAAAAGACTTCCAAAAGTCAAGTCATTTTTGTTTTCAGACCACAATACAAAAAAAAACACATGAATTTGTTTATCAAAGCCAAATAAAGTGTAAATTAAACCTTGCCAATGTGAAACAAATTTCTGTGGTTGCAAGAAAAATTTGACTTGTCCAGATTTACTTTATAATGGAGAAGTGCACCCTCTAGGACAAAAAGCCAATGAGACAAAAAAACATGTGACTAGTCACCCCAAAATGAATTTCCAGATTTTTATTGAGATTGTAAAAGCATATTCTAAAATTTAAAATGAAATTTAACTTGCCCAAATTGATCAACAATAACCTACAAAAGTACTTGATTGAATGTAGAAAAAGCTTAACGACAGCTTCATACAAAAAAGGAGAAAACAATGTTTGAAAGTTCAGGGTTCACTAAAGCATGAGAGTGCACTACGTGCAAATTCGAAGAAACTTCCACGTGGTTTTCAAAAACTTGTGTCAAAGAAACTCTTTTTTTTTCTATACAACTGTACAACTTGATATTTTGACAGTATGAAGAAGAAGAGTTATTCTTTCAAATAAGCTAACTTTTCATTTTTTGCTTTTTGAAGACCAAATCACTATTTTTTTGCTATTCACAGAAAACCTTCCCAGGGAACTTATTGTTGGTTTCTGGTCACTTTATTCTCAATTCATAGTTTGAGTCAAGGTTGGCCGGAGTGGGAAATATGGTTGATCAATACTGGCAAATGCTGCCTCGGTATTTATTTAGGAAAATGGGAAGAGAGTTGCAAAAGCAGAGAAATATTAAGAAATATACCTTGAATATTTTCAGGTATAATTGCCCAGGTGTTTCCCAAGCATATTCTTGCATTTCCCTATACCTCCCCGTACATCTGAGGCCCGTCTTATAAAGAGTTGTGATTGATTTGATCAATCTCAACTATGGAAAGCCAGCAAAGTCAACATATAAAATGCAGCTGTAATGCTCGGTTCAGCAGACAACATTCAACACCAGCGCTCAACACAAACTGCCAGAAATACGTCATATTTTCTGAGGTCAATCCCAACACCAGCGTGATTTCAAGTACGGTGTTGTAGCTGGTGTTGTCCCAACGCCAACACCAGATTTCAACACCGTACTTGGAATCCCCCAATGATTACTTGATTTGGTATGTTCTCCTTTGTTTACAAAGGACATTTTTCAAATTTCCTGTAGAACAAATTATGACAATGATGGAATTCCATAGTTTTAATTGATTGGATCGATCGTAATTCTTTGTAAGAAGGGGCCCTAAAGTACTTCCCAGCATTTACATGTTTCTTTCCCAGTATTTCCCACCTTGGAGGTAAATACCTTTGGATTTCACCAATCCTGGTTTGAGAAAGAAAATCCATCGATTCTGTGAGTGTTAATTTCACGATTGTCACAATTCTCCACAGATCTTTAAAGAATGTACTGCAATGTAAGTTGAAATGCATGTACAGCTCAAGATATTTCTCGATTAACTTGCATTTTGTAAATTTCACGATTCAAAACACTTCAAAAGAAATTTTTCAAAATATAAGATAAATATGTATACACTGTACATATGGCAAAACAAAGAAAGGTAATATTGAAGCACACCTTAGAGTATATATATAAGGGAAAATATATAGTCTGTATAATAACTAATTTGATAAAACATACATTTTTCTTTTTCTACAGTAATAAGCATTTGAATACTCCATATTCCCATTTTTTGTGACATATATTCATGTAGACTTGAATTTCCGCCTATTCAATCAATTTCATCAGTTTTTTATGAATATTAACTGAATCATTGAAAAAAAGTTGTATAAAATGAACTTAATGTATAATCTTACCTCACTCACTTCAATATCATACATCTAAAAATTTAATTGAAATGAGATTAAATATGAGGACATTCGAACATTACTACCTAATTTGTTATTCCACTAAAATAATGAATCATACTCATCCACCTGGATACCACTGACAGCATTATCTATCTTTGATAACAAAAACCAATGAATGTTAAAATAATGAATGTTACAACCTAACCTCTACCAATTGAATTGATTGATCGAGGCATTACATTACTATTTCAGGCCAAAATATAAAACAAGGAATGATTGACGTCAAACATAAACTTTTCATGACATAAAATCAATGGATATCTTGATGGGAATGCAAAAGTTGTTCTTATGAAAAAATACTTATTACAAATGTTATCAAGATAAAACAAAATACATGTATATATACATTTTGTGTCATATTACAATTTGTGCTTGTATTAGATAGATGTAGGAATATTTGAAATTTGGTCCCTCTGAAAAGGATATCTTGCTCACCCCTCCTTCTCTAATTGATCTTGTCCAAAGCCTCATTCAGAATGCTCAGTTCACCTGATAATAAAAACACATTGCACAGAATTTGACTATTGAAGTGAAATTCTGTTTGATTTACGTACAGAACAATAATAGATTCATGTACATAGATTGATAGATTTGTACAAATGTAAAAATACAGATAAAAAGACAGATGGAAGGAGATATGTAATAATATTAATAGATAGACAGGTCGGTTAACAGATAGATAAATAGGTTGATTGATAGACAGATAGATTGATCAATAGATAGGTAAAATAATAGATAAATAGATAGATAGATAGACAGATAAATAGATTGATAGTATACAAATAATCAATGTTAATTAGGTAGATGGATGTATGGATAGATAGATAGATTAGATTGATAGATAGATAGATAGATAGATAGATAGAAAGTTAGTTAGATAGATAGATAGATAGAAAGTGATTGATAGATAGATAGATGAATGGATGGATGGATGGACAGACAGACAGGTAGGTAGGTAGATAGACAGATAAACAGATTGGTAGTATACAAATAATCAAAGTTAATGACTGCAATCGTTCCGAATATTACATGAGTGTGCAAGTTGAAAGAGTCTATTCAATGACTTGAAGGCTAGTTGAATTTTTCGAATGCACTGAGCACCGTTGAAAATTGGTAGCTCGAGCTAAAGCTGGAGTACATGTAAATAATATCAGTGCTTTGTATCCTCAGGCAAAAAGTGCTAAATAATTGAAGCTATTATTGTTATTATTCTTAATATTCATATAATTTTTTTTAGCGATACATGAAATAAAGTGTATTTTGGTCTGCATCAATGGCCCGTTCAATACCAGAGCATATCCCAAAAAGGACAGAAATCCGACAAATATCCCATAGGCTCCTGTACAAAACTTCCTGTTGAATATGAGACCGGATTCAACAGTCTAGTGCGCATTCGCAAATGTGTGAAATATACAACACGTACAACAATGAAAGCAATGCGATGCGCAGCATAGAGCACAATGACACTCAATGACGTCATCATGAACTACATGTAAGTCCTACGTCAACAACCAAATTTGATCTTACGAAGTGATGATGCCATGTGACAAGTGATATGACATGTTCAGTCAGATTTCTCCGTCTTTTTTTTTGGGGGGGGGGGCTGGATGGGATTGATGATAGTAATAATATTGGATGGCTTTATTTCATGGAATACCAGAAATATTTGGAATATTTGCCCACACTCTCAGAATTTTTCTGGTATTCCATTCTGAGCCATCCAATTTAATATAAATATTTCTTACAATTACCTTTAATGCCGGTGATCATATCTTTGAGGGATTCTTTCTGATCAAGCACCTCCACAGACTGGGTGTAGGCGTTGTAGCGAACGCTGAAAGGTCGTTCAATCTTCTTCGCCCAGGTTCTACATAAACATATAATAGGTTTTTAAAAAGCACGTTCCTCCCAACTCGCGTAGTCGCAGAAGATAAAGAGGGCAAATGTCAAAATAGTAGACTGGATGACCAGACCGATTGTGCAAATTATGACTGAAGATAGGAAACTATTTGTAGTGTATGCCATAATGTCAGTTGCCATGACAATGGATTAATCTCTCTCTCTCAAAAAAAACACATTTTATGTGAATGGTAAATAAACATGGTTCAAATGACCCAATTCCTCAATTTCAAGCTACCAGGAGAATAATAAAAATGTGTGTATGCATGACTATCCTTTTCTCCATTATTACTACATTTCTTGGGTTTATAAAGCAATGCGAATTTGAAAGCATAACTAAAACCTAGGGGCCAAGGAAGGGGGAGGGGCTGAAGCCTACTCAGCCCCCCCCCCCCCTTCCGCGGTTCCAAAACTGGGTACAAAAATGAAATAATTACCATCTGTTTGTAATTTTTTGCATGGTCAGCCCCTCACTTTTAGCTCAGAAAATGTTAAAATGTGAAAATCTATCAAAATTATCAAGGGATATTGGCATTTACATGTACATATATATATATTTTTGTTACCTATAAGTGTACATTATTCTGTAAAGAATCAGACCCTTACCTGAGTTTTTCCTTCGCATCTCCAAAACTCTCCGCCAGGTAGTATATGGGCTGGAACTTACAAACGGGATACTCGGTGACCGAGGTCTTCTCGGGGTCAAAAGGTCGAACCTCGGGCTCGTCACTCAAACAATACTGAATGAAAAATACACAATAAAAAGAAATGAATAGCTGAATGGAAAGTAGACGTAAGATATGCAATACTCAGGGTGCTACATACAGTAAGCACTGCTCGGGGCAAGTAAAAGTTAGAGTTTGGAAAGTGTTTTGAAGTAAAGACCAAAACTACTTACGCGAATTGGGCAAGCAAAATTCTCACAGTAGAATTCAAAATCAGGGTCGATGATATGATATTGACCCTTATTTTGGTCATGGAAGGCAAGATAAAATCACAATGGAAAACGAAATGCAATAACAAGAAGATCAGTTCATGTCAAAAGAGAGAAAGAGGTTAATGGTTTTAATATAAAACCGCAAAACTTTCTTTTGAAGAGGTATAACTTTTTTCAAGGATTTTTTCGGGCAAGTGAAATAGATTTTAGGGCAAGTATATTCCAACTTTTTAAAAATTAACTTGTCCGACCGGGTAAGTGCTTCTAAAAAGTTATGTAGTACCTTGCAATATTGAAAAGGCGTTGTCAAAGAGATTATGGATCATATGGTAGAGTGAAAGTAGACAGATTTTTTTGAATTGGCCACAATTTTTCTGATTCTGTTCAAGCCTAATCATGACTTGTATTGAATAAGAATTTGAAGGGGCCTCTTTTTAAACCTCCCAAGAACATCTGGGACATTATCATAACGAAAAATCGCACTTTGAGCCCATGCATTTTCCTCCCCCCCCCCCCTTCATTTTGGGGCCTTCATTTTTCCCTTCACAGATGAGCCTGTACTTGTAAAGTATATCTGTGTTTCAATTAAATTGGCGAAAAATATCTAATTTCTTTAAAAATTTTATTATTGCAACTAGAGCAGTCAGGACCCTTCCACAAACATGCACATTATCCCCACAACCCATCCTCAGTTACCTTTTCTGTCAAATGTTGTATAACATGGCAAATGGGAGCAGTTTATATGATAGAAAAGCCTGTAAAATTCTGAACAAAGAGGGCACTATCACTGGAAACTGCTATCAACACTATGTATGACTAAATATCACCTGCAGGTGTTACGCGCGTTAAAAATTCCCCATGGACTTGTGTGTTAGAGTGAGACTTTAAAAATTCATTAAAAATAAGGAAGAAATTCAAAGGTTGAATGTTTACTACCAGTGAATAGGATATATATCTGACATTCCATATCTGACCAGAAAAGGGTACCTTGACCGGCTAATTTTAAGAATAAATCAGCATTTAAAATTTTATGAAGACTACATCTGACAGGATCAAATTCATCACTAGAGAGAGTACAATGGCCCTAATTCTTCCGCCAGTATAAAAATAGTTGCAAAGTGGTGATCTTTCCAATTTGGAAAAAAAAGATCAGTGGGTACCCTCCCTAGAATCAGTGTTAGATTGTCAATCATATTCATTCATTTTAGTCAATCAGCAATATCAAATTTAAAAATTGAGAATGGGTCGGCTTGAATGAAGATCTTTTGTCTGCCAGTTGTAATTAGGCCCATGCAACCAATATGTATGACTAAATATCACCTACATGTTAGTGTATTTTTAAACTGTAGTGAGGTGCTGTGGTATTCTGGGCAGTATTCTAGTTTTAAAGATAAATTCCAGTTCTGGTAACGATCTCAAAATGACTTTTTACAGAATCTAATATAATAAACACCCAAGTGTCTGTTTGTATGAATAAAAAATATGTGCCAATGGATTCTAGAAGAAATTGTGTAATTGCTGAGAAATAAGCAAAATAGCGCGGATTCGGTCACTTCCGTTAGGTCTTTATTCCAGCAATAATAATACACTGTCCCACATGTGCCTATCTGTGTTGGCGATCTTCAGTGTGATCGCATTTCAGGTCAGATTTTATGATTTCACAAAGTTCAGTTTATGTACCTGTACCAGATCTAGATCCACGATAATATAGTCATACTTAACCTTGGTTTTACAGACTTTCTCATGAAATTAGTGTTTTATTGCAACTACTTTCATTTAGCTTTAACCCTTTTCTAAACTAGAATTCTAAACCAAACTTCTATAGAATGCTGGGCTAAGCAATATTCCTTCCGTATTCATAACAATCACAATATATCAATCAATTAAATTTCATATTTTTGTATTTCCTATTCTTCCGATATCATGACTCAATTCTGAGACAACCTCTTGCCACCAGATAAGAATTATGACAGCAATGACATCGTAAATGCTACTGAAGAAACAAATTCTTGAATCATATAAAGCAAATTCCGATTGAACAGTCGATAACCGATCCCCTTTACCCTCCTCTTTCTCTCCACCCCCTCCCTCCCCCTCCCTGACCGTCTCTCTAACTTGCTCTCTTCCGCTCCCTCTCCTTCATCGGTCTTATGCCCTTCACTCTTTTTTGGGGGGGTTACTCCATCTTCTCTCCCTCTTTCAACCACCTTGTCTATTTGATTAAATTATAATAATACCAACATGCTTATATAGCGCATATCACTGCCAAATGCGTCCCTATGCGCTTCATTGGATATTATTACCCTGGCTTTAGCCCCGCAGCCTTTTACAGCGCGGTGGCATTTCAAGGAATAAATTCCTGCCAGGTACCCACTTACCTCACCTGGGTCGAGTGCAGCACAACGTGGACAAATTTCTTGCTGAAGGAAATTACGCCATGGCTGGGATTCAATTCCACGACCCTCTGTTTCAAAGTCCGAAGACTAATCCACTGGGCCACAATTATTCATCCATTATCTCGGCATTTCTTCATCTACCATCACATCAACCTTTCTTTTCTCTCTCTCTCTCTCTCATTTTCGTTTATACCTGTACTTACAAATCTTTGATTAATTCTCTGAGGGGTCCACACCCAACAAGCCCTGCTTTCTAGTGGATCCCTCCATTTACTCAACCTTATTTATTGAAAAAAAAGTTATAAAGGTAGCCTTGCAATTTTTTTTTTCTTTTTTCATCGAGAATGGCATACACTTTGTTCTACTTCCATTGTATATATTGTTATTGATTAATATGATTATCACGTTATATAGTGTTCACCGTAAAAATTTATTTACTTTTCTTGTATAGTCATATTGTTTGCAATGTATATATCATTTGTATTGATTTGTATGGTTATCATTTTATACATGTGCAATTATTTCTTATCTTGTATTGAGTTGAAAAATGAAATAAACTTGAAACATAAACTCGAAACATAATGTTAATTAGTGAATGAGTTGACAGTTGGCACTCAATAAAAGCGTGCTCTAATCTAACCCTGGTTCAGCCAAACCATGGCCGTCAAAATACCACAGAATAGGTCAAACATAGCTGTGGTGTACATGTAAGTTTGTCCATCATTTATTGAATCACTTTCACATATATCATGCAACTTGCCTATCTACTCATCTCAGCGGCACTCGAAAGCTCGTGAACTTGTAAGCTAGTGAAAACTTTTTGCGAGAGTGATCACGAATTTCCTTGTTGAGCATTGTAGATTGCGAGACAAATGAATACCCTCTAGCGATTATTTCAATCCGCAATAATGAACCTATTTAATATTACTCATCCTTTTGTTCATACATGACATACCTTCAGTTCTCCAAACGAAGAGAGTAGTCCCGCTCCATAAGCTTTCACTTGACCATTCTGTCTGCACAGTCCGAACTCAACGGTGAACCAATAACACTGTATTAATACAAAAAAAATTGATCACGTAATTAATTCATATCATGAAAAGTGAACTTGTTTCATTAAGAATTACATATCATTACAGAATTGAAAAAAAAAGAAATATCCTCATTTAATCTTTAAAGGTAAAATAAAAATGACATTTTGAAGTTTCGCTTATTTTTCACAAAATAGTTATACATGTATGCATCAAACAGTGACATGCAAATGAGATAGTCAATTGTGTCCCTCACTCACTATTTTTCTTGTTTTTTGATTGATTTATACAATATTTAAATTTTTAAAACAATTTGACAATAATGACCAACTTCACTGAGCCACAAAATGTTAAAAAAGTAGTAATTACACATATCTAGGCCGGAATAAAACTCCTTTCACATGACAGTGAGGACAAAAGTAGAATATTCAATTTAATGAAATACAAAATAAACAGTCAGTGGATGATGTCATCAGTTGCCTCATTTGCATTATAACCAAGATGTGCATATCACTGTTTTGTGAAATTAAATAAAATTTCAAAATAAAATTTCAAAACTTTCTTATTTCACATCCGATTTTGATGAAATTTTCAGTGTTTATGCTTGTTGGATTTTACTCATTTGCTTCAAATCATCTTTTTGTTCGGGTGGACTTGTCCCTTAACTGAAGTAATTTGTTGTGATTTCATATGATGAATGCATGTGATGCAAAACAAAAAAAACAACTATGAACATCCAAGATTCATCACCCTAGGAGTACTTTTCACAGTGCAACGCAAAATGATTTGCATTGTCCATGCACTCCTTGTATACTTTTTTATACTGCTCGACAAATGATCAATGTGCCTCCTTCAGTGCTTCATGCACAGTGTATGTTGTATTTCTATGGTGACATGAACACTTGCGTTATTCTTTTGTGGGTTTTTGCTAACCCCTTCTCAATCTATTTTCTTTTTTTTTGGGGGGGGGGGTCTTCTTAAAGCCAGCTTGATGTCAGGGTGGATCTTTAGTTTAATGGTGAACAATAAATAGCTATACGATGAAAAGAAAAACAAAAAAGAAAACTTACCGTGGCAAGTTTCTGAATGTATTCATCTGGAGCTCCAAGGGACAGAAGACCAATCTCCTATAAGATAAATAATAAAAAAAAAATTGTCAGAAAACATATTTTTTTTTTCTGCAAATGTATACCTTTGACTGTTTTTTACAAAATAAAATGTGGGGCCACACTGGTCTTTAACCCAAACTTAAAAAGATTTAAGTATGACTTAAGTCGCACTTAAATGCCGATGCATACATGATATGCAATGCATGATCTTTGATAGATACGCATTAGTGCACGTCCTCATAACACGACCTGACCAATGCAGTCAAGCCTTTCAAAATACACAGCTCGGTATTTAAGTGCGACTCTAAGTCATACTTAAATCTTTGTGAAACACCCGCAGGATGATTTTGTAAGCTTAAAGTCTGGGGACTGACAAGCCCCCCCCCCCTCCCCCGGTAAGTTAGGGTTAAATAATTATGAAATGGAATAGTAAACACATATACTAAATCATATCATCTCCACTTATACCAACAGGCAGGTGAGTGTTTGGTGAAAAGTTTCGTCAGTAGACTTCACTGACTAGTTGGTTCTGAGCCGAAAAACACAAGAATATGTTGGTGAAAATCATTTTCAAAACGTGTTAAGAAACAATCAAATGGGGATCATTTCAAGAAATAAATAATCAAAGTCTTGCCTGTTGGACAGTGCACTCTCAGGCATTAATAAACTATAGAAAACTCATTGGATAGTTCATGACTTCTAAATTTGTTGATCCTCTTCATGTATTCTTCATTACACATGCACACTGGAAGAAGACATGATGGTTTCTTTTCATTCTGCCAGAAAAAAATATCCTACTAAGAATCAATACATCCTCATGACATAACCACACATACACAGAAAGTCAATTGAAAGAAAGAGAGAGACAAAATCAATACCCCCCCCCCCTTGTGATTAAATACCCAATTTCAGGTCCATTGTTTGGAGCTATGACTCACATAGCCCTTGTCAAAGAAACGCTTTTATCAACTAGGGCAATGGGGCCAGGTAACATTGAACTTTCATTATTGTATAAGGTTTTCTAGTCAGATTATCAAAGATGTTGTAACAATGGAAAGCTTGTCCAGTGCAAGAGAATACACAGAAATCTTGCCACTGACATGATAACTAAATAAAAGTTTGATCTTTTCAATGACAAAACCCAATGGTTCAGAAATAGATTTTGTACACTTGAGGATACTAATAATATTCAAAGCAAATTTGGTATGATTAGAAATTCCATAAAGCATTCTACAAGTTTCATTCACAACAATCTGATTCAAAATATTCAGCTCCAAATTTACTGTTCTCCTTTCCACAAAAGGTGTTCGCTGCTAAAGCCATGCAGCACACATGGGGTTAAGGGAAAGCACAGAAATAGTTCACCAATGCTATTGATGTATTTACCTGTGAGAACTGGGCAAACTTAGGATCGGCAAAGAGAGGGACATGTCCGAGAAGCTCATGGCAGACATCTCTGAAAAAAGCAAGAGAAAGGTTTTATTCAAAACTAAATCAGTGATATTGTCAGATTAAAATCATCTTTAAGTACACATTCATTTGTAGAGGTGTCATGGCTCGGTGGATAAGTCTCCAGACTTTTTCAAGATATTTATCTACATATGCCACTCTCCATCCAGGTGTAGTATATCGGTACCTAATAGGAAGGAATTCCTTGAATGCTCGAGCACCTGATTAGGATAGCCATGTTAAAGCCATGAGGCTGCATGAGTGTGTTATTTATAAGAGTTTATAAGAGGTTTTTATAGATAGTTAAGTCTGTATTTTTTATCATTGTTGATATTTTTGTTCCTGCAAGCCCAATTTAACCCTTTGAACCCTATAGGCCGGAATACCACATGACTTCAGAATGGCAGGTGATCTTTTTAAAATGACGTCATCTTTCTAGTACGTGTAGCAAAGCATGTAGGAATATTTGGTTGATAATGTCAGTCATGATTGGCAATGGTTTCAGAAGTTTTCTCATAAAAAATGGCCAAAATATGCCACTTTTCTGTGTTGCTCGTGTTGTATGTGCAGTGATACACGGTGTAAGGCACGGCGAGTCAGGTGCTTACTATGGGAAGCAACTGATATATCTGACTTTGGTAAAAACCCTTTTGAGCCCCAAAAAGACACTAAAGTTGATATTTCTGTTTGTAGACTAGGTCTAAGGGAAGGTAAACGACTCCAGTCGGCTCGGTCCGGGTACTAGCGGGGAAGATGCCGTTGGGTCTCGGATCATGGAGTTTGTGAATATGGTCGATATGTGCAAATAATTCAGGGTATAGGTCACCACCGCCCCTAATAATTTAGGGTTCAAAAGGTTAAAAGACTTCCTTCTCTGGGGTCACCTTACCACCATTGTATTTTCCCTGAATTTTGTTGTCAACTTGTTTGCACTGTTTTTGCATTTGATGGTTAAACAATGAAAGTGAAATTGAATTGAATCAAAATCGGGGTAACAGAATGCAGTGTTTAGAAACATTGTATTAATTAGAGCTAAATTACAGTAGCTGCAGTTAAATACTGAATTTGTGAGAAAGTCTGTAAAACCAAGGTTAAGTATTACTATATCATCGTCGGTCTACATCGGGTAGAGTGACATAAACTGCACTTTGTGAAATCCTAAAATCTTAAAATCTAAGCTGAAAAATAATCACGCTGAAGATCGCCAACACAGATAGGCACACGTGGGACAGTGTATAATATATTGCTGGAATAAAGTCCTGACAGAAGTGCCCGAATCCGTGCTTATTTTGCTTATTTCACAGCAATTGCACAATTTCTTCCAGAATCCTTCGGCACATATTTTTTATTCATATAAACAGACACTTGGGTGGTCATTATATTGGATTATGTAAAAAGTCATTTTGAGATCCTTACCACTACTGGAATTTATAAGCGCTGCATAAATGTTGCATATTTCTTATCATCAGTTGATCAAAACATACAGGTTAATGCCACAGGGAAGACTACATGTTAATCAGTAGAACTATAAGTGAAACCCCAGGAAAACTGAAGTGCCAAACCAAACTTTGTAATCACCTAACCCTTAGGCTATGAGAACCGAGTAGCACCTGTACAAAATCCATGGGAATTCAGCATCCAAGGGGTTAACCCTAAATCTCCTGGGGTATTTTGATTCTTGTCATTCCTGGGGGGGGCCATTATGGCCCCCCCTTAAGATCTCGGCCGCCGATCGCGCGAGCGACACAAAAATTTGCACACTGGTAGTGTGCGATGTAATCTACAAGGCTGTATAGTAAAATTTTCCAAAATAATGAGATTTTATTTTATATGAATTAATTATGCTAATTTATGCATAAATCATACTTTTTGCTCTAATTCACTAAATAAAGCTCCTAGAATGCTAATTTTTGGTAAAAATTTTCTTTGTAGCATTCTTAACAATCGTAATTCAAAAAAACTTTGGTTTGGAAATAAATTTCTTATGTATTTTATTGTTTTATGAATTTCTTATGTTTTTCTTTGTTTTTTTACTTTTTGTTTTTTATTGTTTTTTCAATGGAAATTGTTCCAGACATAATTCTGATCATAAACAAGGCAAAATTAATTAAGTTTAATCAGTAAAAGTAGAAATGATACATTTATGAATTTTGGCTAAATACGCAATTTGCATTGGATTTGTACATGAAATCACGTTTATGAGCAATTTTGGGTCTGACATGCACTTGCATAATGTTGCGTAATGTCGTAACCGCGTACCCGGGCTTCACAACTTTGGTCTGCGCGAGACTTGAATGTAAAAAGTCAGTGAGCTGCGAGGTGAAAAAATTTCGCGCAGCAGATATATCACGAAAATTGTTGAGGGGGGGCCATTATGGCCCCCCCCCCGGGAGAATTAGGGTTAAAATGGGAAACAATGTGACTTAATTAGCCATAGTGTTGAGTACACTATGGTCGGCCATTTTGTCAGGACTGACACAAATGATAGATATCACAAAACAGAGTGATGCAACTTGCAAAAATATTTTTTGAAACACAAATTGGCATCTTTCATATAGAACATGGTCACAGTACTTACGGTTCTGGGGTGTACATAGGCTTGCTAGGATGCCTGATATACTGGGTGCTGTGGAAGACACGGAAGGCCAGACCAGCTAGGAAGTCTCTGGAGGACAGAAGACCTGCTACAGGGCGCAAGGTGAATCCCGTACAGTCTATAGAAAACAAGAGAATACATTTTGATTTTATAAATTGCATGTTATATACAATTATCATTAACAAGACCCACAATACCGAGAAGGAAACAGATAGCGGGACCAGCTAGGAAGCCTCTGGAGGACAGAAGACCTGTTACAGGGCGCAAGGTGAATCCCGTACAGTCTAAAGAAAAAAAAGAAAACATTTTGGATATTGGTTTTACTAATCATATGCACCTGAAACATTGGCATCTCATTGGTTGACAGCAGGTCACTCTCAAAACATTCAATGTTTGTGATTGGTTATACCATTCATGAAGGAGGGCCGCATTACTGTGGATGATAAAACAAGGCAAGACCAGCTAGGAAGTCTCTGGATGACAGAAGACCTGCTACAGGATGTGGGGTGAATCCAGTACAATCTACAGAAGCAGAAAGATCGAATACACCTTTTTTATTTATCATCATGCTCCTGAAACATTGGCATCTAATTAGTTGAGAGCAGGTTACTTCAAAGAAATTCAATGTTTGTGATTGGTAATACCATTCATGATCAGACCCACAGTACTTAAGGACAATACGGAAAGCCAGGCTAGCTAGGAAGTCTCTGGAGGACAGTAGACCTGCTACAGGATGCGGGGTGAATCCAGTACAATCTACAGAAACAGAAAGATTAAATACATTTTGTTTTAATTTAACATCGTGCTCCTGAAACACTGGCATCTAATTAGTTGAGAGCAGGTCACTCTCAAGAAATTTCAATGTTTGCGATCGGTAATAGATGTACCATTCATAACGGAGGGCCACAGTACTGTGGACGATAAAACAAGGCTAGTCGAGCTAGAAAGTCTCTGGAAAGCTGTAGACCTGCTACAGGGCACAAGGTGAATCCAGTACAATCTACAGAAACATTGAATACACCTTTTTTTATTGATCATCATGCTCCTGCAACATTGGCATCTAATTAGTTGAGAGCAGGTCACTCTCAAGAAATGTCAATGTTTGTGATTGGTACTACCATTCATGAAGGAGGGCCACAGTACTGTGGACGATATACAAAGGCAAGACCAGCTAGGAAGTCTGGAAGGCAGTAGAACTGCTACAGGGCACAAGGTGAATTGAATACATTTCAGTTTTATTAACCATATATGCTCATGGAAAAATGGCACCTAATTGCTTGAAGTTTGATGTTTGTCATTGATAAAAAGTTTGTGAAACCCTATGGGCCACAGTAACATGAAAGACAAGGCCAGATCAACTAGGAAGTCCCTGGAGGACAAAAGACCTAATGCAGGATACAGGGCAATTCCAGGACAGTCTAAAGACAAAAAAGACAAAAAAGGAAAACTTTTGTGAAAAATGGCCACACTAACAAAGAAGACAATATACATCTACCATACACAAGATCTCGCATACATTCGTAATTCCGAAGGTTTGGAATAACTTTGGATATTCCGAAGGTTCATTATTCCGAAGGTTCGTATTTACGAAGGATCGTAATGGTTCGTAGTTCCGAAGGTTCGTTAGTCCAAAAACAAAGTGAGGTTCGCAATTCAGAAGGTTCGTTAATCCGAAAACGAAATGAGGTTCGTAATTCCGAAGGTTCGTTAGTCTGAAAACGTAATGATTAACGGACCTTATTTCGTTTTCGGACTAACGAACCTTCGGAACAATGAACCTTATTTTGTTTTCGGATAAATGGACCTTCTCAACAACGAACCTTATTTCATTTTCGGACTAACAACCCTTCGAAACATCGAACCTTATTTCGTTTTCAGATTATTGAACCTTCGGAATAACGCCACAAATTTTCGGATTAACGAACATCGAGGTATAGGCAATTTACGATTCGGAATTACGAAGAGTAACCCAAGATCTTACCCTTGAGAAAGTTGGAGACATCCTCCAACTGCGGGATATTATTGGGTTGATAGCCACAGTTCTCCATGAGCAACGGGAAGACATAGTTGAATTCCTGGCACGCATGGGTCTTGAACAGGTTCGTCAGCTGGGTGAAGATGGTGTTCCAGGTCTTGATCTCAACGTCCGTGTAGGTCACGCGGGGAATGGGGTTGCCGCTGGGAAGAGAGGTTGGGTGAAAACAGCAATTAAGGACAAAAGGTCCACAAAAAGACTACGAGCATTTAGTTTACATTGCATAATGTGCATGAGTATTGTATTTTTGTCTAATTATGAAATCTGCCAGTGTATCATAACAGGAAGATGCATACAGTATTGAGATTATTGCAGATGATGATGCAGACAAAGGTAATGAAGATGTACATGATGATGATAATGATGAAGAATATGACAATGATGATACTGACATAGGCGGCGGAAGCGGGGGGGGGGGTGGAAGGGTGGGGATCTCCCCCTAATTTTTAGTTGATAACCTTTTTTTTTGGCTTGTCAATTTTTTTTACCTGTGTCCATAATAAAATTCGGGTGGACCCCCCCCTACATTTTTTGGCTTCCGCCGCCAATGGATACTGATGGATATGACAATAATGATGATGATGACGATGATTATTATGAAAGATGATGCTGATGACATTGGTGAAAATGATACATGTATGAGTGGTGTTGATGATGATGGTACTCATGATTCTTGTGACACTCCAATCATTGGCATATTTTTGTCAATATTATTACTACTTTACTACCAATCAATACATGACAATATATGACTTTACTTTGTCAATGTACAATGTACATGTATATACAGTACATGTAAAATGCGCAATAAACCTCTACTTACTAACGGTACTTGTAAGCAATGTCAGCAAAATACTTTCTGCGTTCTCTGTACACTGGATCAGTAAAGCCCTGGAAAGTGAACAAAATAAATAGATAATGATTTGTCCATCTTCTTAATCATAATACTTTTCATCACGTCACTCGCTGACATTTACTTTCAGGTCTCAGCCCATTTTTTTACACCAACTTTGCGATACCCAGATATGCTGTTAGGAAATTAACCAACATTATGTATGTCAGTACTGTACATGTCAGACCCAAAGTGCTAAAAAATTGTAATTTCATGGACGAAGTCAATAAAAATATATTTTCAGCTATAAGTCATAAATGTGTGATCATTTGAACTTTTATTAACGACAGACATTTCATTTCCATGGCTGAAATAATGCACCCCCCCCCCCCCCCGGAGTGACAAGAATAAAAATACTCCATTATGAGGATTAAGCTCTCCTGAACATATTGATAATTTTGATTCATTCTCAAAATATATAGGGAAGTGCATATATTGCACCCACCTCTACCATGACCAGCATATTATTGTAATAATACTATAATTCATTCACCGGTATTTAAAGTTTCCTCAACCTTCACCAAAAAAAAATTTCGCTTTAGTTCTCTCACTGTTTGGAATTCCATCCCACATAACACATGCTCATACACAAATCAAAATTTATTCTAAAGATGTCTTGAAAGGTCCCTCTTGTCCAAGTACTACAGACTGTAATTATTTGTTCTCCCTCTTTTACATGTTTTGTCTTTTTGATAATTAAACCTCCTTGCTTTTTCTCAAGTTTTCTTTCATTGCATGATAATATTTAATCAAGGCAATGTTTTATTCAATCATAATATGTTTTACTCTGAATTATTTATGCATTTCTAATTGTTTGAGGTGTACAGGGTACATTTTTTTTTATGTATCTGAATTTGAATGAATAAAGAATTGAATAAAATTAAATAATACTCACTGGATGATCAGATTCCAAGTCTCCTCCAGCGTTCAAGATATGATTGGCAAACTCATCCAAATCTTTGATCTTTCTTGGAAACCATGGGACTAAAATAAACAATGATTTGATAATGTCGTATTGACAATTTAATTCCAACATACATAAACATTTTCCAATTACATTTCCAGATACATATAAAAAGCGTTACACATACAATGTGTTCGCAAACAAAGCATTATCTTGCACTTTGTCGTTGTATTAATGCACAGTATATTAAAGTCACATACCGTATATGTACGTGAATGCCATTGTATTGATGTGCAGTGTTATTATCAAATCTAATTAATTAAAAAGCAAAACACATAACTCTATTGCGTTTTTAAATATAACATTGTAACCCGCTACCCCAAAACCAACAAATCACCTTTTTATATTTTCATTGAGCTTGAAAAAGCAGATCATAAGCTTAAAAATGAAAACCTTTCAAAATCGATCAACGACGACCCCAAGTACTTGAGTGAATGCAGAAGAATATTCTGCGAGCAAGAGCTTCGAAATGTAAGGAGAAAGCCAGGTTTGACGTTCGGGGTTTGCTCAAGTATGAGATGTGCACACCGTGCATTCTCGGTTAAAAAAAATCAAAGTCCAAAAATGTCTTTTTCAACTTCACAATTTCAAATGACAGTTTGGAGAATTCCTCTTTCAAATAAGTTTATTTTTTAATCATTCCTTTAAAAATTATATTCCTTTTGGCTTTTTACAGAAAACCTTTCCCGAAGGCTTATTGTTGGTTTTGGGGTGACTGGTCACATTTTATTTACCTATTCTTTCTAACAGAAATGTACATCAGGCATACATGTTAGGATTAACTTTAGTACTAGAATTTGTCTTTATTCTAGCTGTGCAAGGATGCAGAAAAACAACTCTACAATACTAGAACTTCTAGGGCAAGACTCTAATGGCTCTAATTCACATTCAAACGGAATTAAATGTACATGCAATGTTGGTACGTGTAATACAATGCATTCCATGTAGATACGATTCAAAGTTCATGAAATTGATTGGAGCTGAGAAAGATTTTGGAATTCCAGTGAAAAAAGTAAAAATACATGTATTCCCTCACATGTATTTCTAGAAAAATACCAAACTTAAATTCTAAAATACTGCCTGTGGTTAGTGAGTTTCTGAACCATTTACATTTAACAATTATATTTTGAAAGTCCGACAGAATCTTTATCTATCTTCATTTATTTTTCATCAATTATCGATCATCATCATAATACATGTAGTTACTATTATTTTGTTATTTATTCATTTTTTTTTCTTTTTGGGGAACAAACCATCCAAAGAGGTGAAGGGCGTGTCCCAGAAAGAGCTACATGTAAATATGCCCGCTCCCTCTGAAATTTTATGTGGCTCTGGCCGAGAAGCAGAAAATACCCTGAACAAGGGCCTGTTGCAGAAAGAGTTGCGTTTAAACACAAGTCCCGAATACAGGTGCTTTCATTGACTGAAAATCAAGTTGGGCAAGATTTTTTGAGTTGCGTTTGATCGCAACTCTTTCTGCAACGAGTCCCAGATGTTTGAAAGTGAGGGGGGGGGGAGGGGGAGTGCATGCACTTTCTTTGAATAACAGTTTTGACTTTAGGCTACTTTATCATGTTGAAAAAAAACTTACTCTCTATCGATGTGATGCATGGATCCACCAATGCACATGGAATGGCGCAAGGTGTTCACATATATATTCACATCATGCGAGGCGAAGCAATTGTTGCGATGCAATGGACATTTTGGATGTTTGGGTGGGTGTGTGATGGTATGGGAAAACAATTAACAAAATATGAATCAATTTTTTGTACAAGTTAACTTGGAAATTAAACAACAAAAGGAATATGGAGGTGAGGACAAGCAAATTAATATTACTGTAAGTACTGTATGCAAGGTAATGGAGTGAAGATTTGTGCTGACAGAGTTCAACAACTGGAAAATTATGAATCAATCAATTTGAAATTGCTACAAGTTTGTACAATGTATTTGGAGCGTTGTGGCCCAGTGGATTAGTCCACAGACTTTGAAACAGAGGGTCGTGGGTTCGAATCCCAGCCATGGTGTTATTTCCTTCAGCAAGAAACTGATCCACAATGTGCTGCACTCAACCCAGGTGAGGTAAATGGGTACCGGTAGGAAGTAATTCCTCGAGAAGCTGTGTGCGCTGTGGATGCCTACCTTAGCCGGGTAATGTAGGAACGCCTTGAGCACCTAACAAGGTGGATATGTGCGCAATATAAATACCCTATATTATTATTATTATTTAAAGTGTGATGGGAAAAACTTGTCTTCATGAGATGGTAGAATAAACATGTACATGTATGTCTGGCACAGGCTTCAGTTCAGAATTTTCCTGACCTGGG
This sequence comes from Lytechinus variegatus, assembly GCF_018143015.1. Lineage (NCBI taxonomy): Eukaryota > Metazoa > Echinodermata > Echinoidea > Temnopleuroida > Toxopneustidae > Lytechinus > Lytechinus variegatus. The sequence continues at coordinate 13,231,852 of NC_054758.1, read as the reverse complement.
CCACAAAGAAGCCTCCGAAACCCGACACAGACACTTAATATTTTCCATCACCTGGAGAAGATAGATCCATCTATTTTATGTCCTTGTCAAAAATGTTGTTGAATTATAGCGTGTATCATTGATTCATACATTTCCAGTTGTTGTACAATGTAGTTGCAAGAGATATAGAGCGAAGAGGAACAAATTCAGTATTATGGATTGAGAAAAGGGGCGGGGGCGGGGGGGGGGGATAACAGATGAAGAAGGCAATTTAGGTGGGCAACCAGAGATGGCAGGGGAACAAATGGAGGGGGGTGGCAGAAATGGGGGATGCATCTATCTAACATTGACTACACATATATTGTACCTTAAGTAGATACACTGTAGTTGCCTCATAAAAGAAAGAGGCCAGCACAGATTGAGACAAGAGGGGGTAAGTAAAGGGGATTAGGGTGATGGGGGGGTGGGGCAGGAGAAGGCAAGGGGTACGGTGGCAATCTAGACTTGATCCAGAGATTGCAGAATGGAACGTTAACATAAACATCCAGAATAAGAACGAAGTGATACATCTAAGCATTATTTCTATCTACATGTACATGCACATGTACATGCAAAGCACATCAAGCATTAATCCTATTTTAAGAGGCAACGCAGGGCCCTTGAAAAATAACTTTAAAAGCAAGTAAATCATGTTAAAGCGTCATGGTCATCTTTTTATTCATATAAAGCTGACTATGCATTCATATTCAAATCCCTACATGGCAAGGTTGACCTGAAGCAATTTTTTGGCTGTAGCCTTAGTCATGATTGCTTCAGGAACACTGAGCCGGACAAATGGGGAACGTAAATGGGTATGAATCCAAGACTAAACTAGAGAACGATACTCTGGGTCAGGTTATAAGGCAGCAAGGGTCAAAATAGTTCATATAAAAGTATAATTTTTTTGGTAGTTTGACCTTCCTCTTGCGTAATGAATATAAAAGAAAGTCAAAAATTATTTCTTCTTCTATGAAAACGAAAGAAAGTGAAAACTCATTTCTTCCTTTAAATCCTATTTATTAAAAGTTTAGACCTGTATATTGTCAAAACTTGAAATAGGCTTTATAAAGTTTAGGATGTGCACTCATCTAAAGAGTATAAATTATGAATCATGATACATACATCTGGACAGAAGCGGGACATATAGACCTAAATTCACAAAGGTGGAAAACCAGTGTTTGAACAAATGGTTTAAGCAGATTTTATAAATCATGCTTACATTGTAGGCTATTTACTGCACATACAGTACAAAATCCAATGTTGATGTGCACTTTTGTCATTGAAGTGAACCAAATTGACGCCTGTTGTCATGGTTATGTATGCTATTTTATGCAAGGGTCCACTGTTTTCACAATGGACTCATTAATTCAAAACATGAATAACCATGACAACAGGTGTCAATTGGTGCACTGTGACAAAAGCGCACATCAGCATTGGATTTTTTTTACTATACGTGGTGAATACTAAAAAGTGTAATTTAGACAGGGTATCTGCATAAACCACAGGTTCAACCGATGGTTTTCAAAATTTCCTTTATGAATTCAGACCATGAAGAGAAAAGCTATTTCGTCTAGCAATCTATTTTCTTATTATTTAAATCGATGATGCCAATCTGTGGACAAAATCTGACCTCTCAACTGCAAATACTTTAAATAAACTCTGGACGAATTAAGATAGAGAATTGGCTGTAGATTAGCATGTAATACAAAGCCTATCAATGGCAGATGTTATCTTGTGTAAATGAAACTGAAGTATCTGTGATAACGCGAGCAAACAAATCCAGACAATACCGTTAAGATTCTTTGACTTTAAATAAGTATGGTTTTGTAGCTTGCAAAATGTGCAGGTAGCCTGATCTATACTTGTTCAATTTAAGAAAGATTTCTCAAAAAAAGAAAATTAATTTGATTTCAGAAACGACATGCCCAAAATGATAACGGGAGTGTTGTAGGCTGAAAATCCATTCCGTTGCTTTTGGAGCTACATGTATATGGGTGTATGTACATGTAAGATTTTCTCTATAATCAAGAAAATTGAATGTAACATGAACGTACAGTTTAGATCCTAAGGATGGGTGATATATATTATCTCAAACTGTACTAGCTATAGACACCAGGCAACCCGCTCATCTTGGCTGTCTCCTGTGTTCCTAAATTACATGAAGGTTAATTGCAAAAACAAAAAAATCACATCCTAATACCATGGTCACATTTGTTCTACGGCGGCCGTGTGGCGAGTCGAAAACAGCCGTTTTAACATTTTTGTACCAGCTACATATAGGTGGTTGAATAAAAATGAAAAAAAAAAACGGCTGTTATCGACTCGCCGTATGGCAGCCATGTGACCAAGGTATTAGGATCTAAACTGTGTACATGTTGTTACACCTGCTTAATTTTCTTGATTAAAAACAAATTATTCTTGTATTGTTAATGCTTCAAAATAAGAAACATTCTTGAATATAGAATTCAAATAATAAAACAAATAATCTACAGAGGGTCTGAAATGGTATTTCCATGATTCTATCTGCCTCAACTGCAAGACCTATTCCTACCTGAATCCTTTGTGTCATGAGTCCGGGACAGGATCTGATGGTAAGTGACCCGATCCTTGAGGCTGTTGAGGGTTTCCTCAAGTTCCGCTGGTGGCGCTTCACTGGTCACCAAGAACTCATAGCTTCCCGGCATTCTCTTGGATGGCCGAGACTCAATGTGGGTGAGGTTTACCCCTCTCTCCTGCAATAGAGAAATGATCAGGGATTGCAGGAGTTACAGACACTGTCCTGAAATCTTTTGCAGGCAAGGGTTTCCTTTAGCTCCAGTTACAATTAGGCATCTTTACAGTCTTAAACTTTGTAAGGTAAGATATCAGTATAAAAAGGTGTCAAAATTGGAAAGGTAAAAACAAATGGGTGGACAATATAGTGATCCCTGATTTCTAAACTACATGTAGGCTGAGGTAATTGGGAGATCATACACTACAACTGATAGCAGTTGTGGGATATCTAATAAACTGACTTATTCTTTACCCACTACAACTGGTAGCAGTGGTGTGTGATTTATTGTATATTATAAACTGACTTATTTTTTTACACACTACAACTGGTGGCAGACTTATTTTCTTACACACTACAACTGATAGCAGTGGTGGGATTACTGTATAATAAACTGACTTATTTTCTTACCCACAGTAACCCACTACAACTGGTGGCATTTATTGAATATAAACTGGCTTATTTTTTTACACACTACAACTGGTAGCAGTGGTAGGATTTATTGCATATTATAAACTGACTTATTTTTTTACAATCTACAACTGTTGGCAGTCTACATAAACTGACTTATTTTTTTACACAAGTGCTACAACTGGTGGCAGTCTAAATTGTAGCCTACATACACTGACTTATTTTCTGACACACTATAACTGATAGCAGTGGTGGGATTTATTGTACATGTAGGGCCAATATCAACTGGTTTATTTAACCCTACAACTGGTTGCAGTGGTGGAATTTCATTGGTTTACTATGTTTACACAATAAAGCTCGTGTAGCAGTGGGATTTACTGTATATAATTACTGGTTTATTTTTACACACAACTGGTGGCAGCGTTGGGATTACATGTAAACTGGCTTATTTTTACACAAGTGCTACAACTGGTGGCAGTGGTGGGATTTATTGGTTTATGTTTACACAATACACACTACAGCTGGTGTACTTGTAGCAGTGGAATTAACTGTTTTTTTATAAACTGGTTTACTTTTACACACAAATGGTGGCAGCGGTGGGATTAAACTGGCTTATTTTTACACAAACACCATTGAAAATGTAGGCCCTATTTCTGCATTCATGATTCATTTACACGTTTGTCCCACTCTACTGCCATAGGATGTACCATTTAATACTTGTAGGCATAAACAGGTGTTGGTCTGTAACTTTAGATTTCTATAGATTTTCCCCACAAAAATCAATAACATGCGGTGTATCAGACTACCAACCTACTCTGTGAGCCAACAAACTACATGAACGTGTTGGCATGTGTATAGCTTTACATGTCGTGACAGGGATCACATTACAAAGCAATGTCTCTGAACCTAATACCAATTGTACATGGAGTGTACGCTTGAAAAACATCCTGCTACTTATATCTGATGGAAATGTGAAACTTTAGTTTGGCAGAATCCCTAAATGCAACCCTGGGAACTTTTAACCTGTCACATCCAATATAATAACCTACTGGGTGCTGCATCGCCAGTAGTCTATGTATTGAGTCTTTATTTGATTTTCCTGAACCAAACACTCACCATAGACTTGTAATAGAAATTAGAATAGATTGGGTCTTTATTGAAAAATAAATGCAGGGAAAGTCAACATCAGGATATCGACCCCCTCCCACCCCCATGAAAAATTAAAAATAACATGTGCATTAAAAACAAAGTTAAGACAACAACAAAAAATAAACAAAATAAAATTATGATTAAATAATAACAATACTTAATTAAGATATGTGTAATGGCAATAAAGATGACAATGATAATAGCAATAATAAACAATGGTAATAAATTAGTGAATAAACGACATTAAATAAAACAACAGAATAAAATAAACAAAATAATAAAAAACAGTAAACAATAATGACAAAGTAGCTTGAAAAATGGCCCCTCTGGGGACCTATGAGATGTAGTAGGGGACTCTTGAATAAAATTGAAAAGAAGTGAATGCACTATTGCATATGTACATCTATGACTATTTCAATCATACTTTAATGATACCAGGAGAAAAAAAAATATTTCTTCCTTTCTGTTTTTATGATGAGTGGAGAAATAATAATAATAATTGGATAGCACCTTTTCCAGGTGATACAAAGTGCTGTAAAGGCATACGACAAGTTATGGTTTATATCATACAGGTGTGTCTTAAGATGTTATTTGAAGAGGTCTAAAGAAGAGATGTTTCCGAAAGATGTTGGGAGTTCGTTCCTAATTCAGGGGGGGGGGGGAGGGGCAAGAGATTGAAAAGAATTGAAACCAGTCTGTTTTCTGGATTTACGAAAGTTATAGGCAGGAGCTTTACAAACATAGTACTATGTTGATCTTTGTTGATGAATAGTGAAGAAATGTAAGAAGCGTGGTAGACAGAGATTGAACAAGTACCTATATTCTTTATAGTATGTACCTAACCCACTTCCAATCAACTAAGAGAGAATAAATTCAACCATGTACATGTAATGTACACATCAAAACCTACTTACATGTAGGTAATTTCTCAAAAAAATTTCATCAAAAATATTGCCAGACACGCAGAAAATTTACACTTTTTACTTTGAACCTCCTTCGTGGTGGGTATTACATGAAGCTGTTCGTGAGTTAAGACTGACTATAAGAAAGACTGGTGTACCTTTCTTATGGGGAAAATAATCACCAATGAACATTTAATGGTCAGTACCATTTACCACAAGGGTTAACCAGTAGTTCTTAAAGTCACTCTTAAGTTAACTTACGAACAGCTTTATGTCACGGCCCCCAGTAAAGCTGTTCGTAAGTTAATAAGAACGACTTTAAGAACAACACGTGTGTCCTTTCTTGTGTTAAATGGTATAATCATTGGCGATGGTTAAGCGCGTAAGAAAGGTTCATCAGTTATGCTTAAAGTCACTCTTAACTTACGAACAGCTTTATGACATGGCCCCCAGTTATGAAATCCTGGAGCTGTACTCAGCTCACTACTCGGTATGCTTTCATACTTTGTGCAGCACTACAAAATTTAGACTAAAAGCGAACAGTCTCTGTCATTGGTTGTTTCGCTGAACTCTGTTGGCTCCACTCACCAATTACAGAGACCAAAGTTCTATTACATGTACCTCAATCTGTACAGAGATACAATGGCTATATGTTTATGTATTCAGTTCGGGTAAACCAGGGAAGTGCCAGTTGGGCGAACCGGCGAAAGCCAAAGTAACCCCCTAAAGTTATGCATTCTTAACCCCCTAATGGCGGTTGCATGATAGCGGGCCGTCTGTGTACGAGGAGAAATTATAAAAAATAAATAAAACTCCTCGAAACAGAATGCTGCCAGCTGTCTATACAAATTATACTTCAACTTGATCATTGTAAACCTATCAATTACCAAGAGTTGGGAGAGATCATACAGCCTAGAGATACGTACCATGCTAAATCTCTTTAAAACTCAATGCAGTGAAGAGCTCCCAGATGGTCATCACATACATGTACTATGTGTACAGTTGTAGGTAAAACTGTGGGTTATATTAATTGATGTATGGGGGAAAAAGTTTAGCCAGCCAACATGTTGGCTAAATATCCATCCACAAATCATTTTTTAATCTTCACCAGGAAGATATGTACAGTTGTAGGTAAAACTGTGGGTTATATTAATTGATGTATGGGGGAAAAAGTTTAGCCAGCCAACATGTTGGCTAAATATCCATCCACAAATCATTTTTTATCTTCCACCAGGAAGATATGTACAGTTGTAGGTAAAACTGTGGGTTATATTAATTGATGTATGGGGGAAAAAGTTTAGCCAGCCAACATGTTGGCTAAATATCCATCCACAAATCATTTTTTATCTGCCACCAGGAAGATATGTAAAGTTGTAGGTAACACTGGTTGTGGTTATATTAATTGATGTATGGGGGAAAAAGTTTAGCCAGCCAACATGTTGGCTAAATATCCATCCAGAAATCATTTTTTATCTTCCACCAGGAAGATATGTACAGTTGTAGGTAAAACTGTGGGTTATATTAATTGATGTATGGGGGAAAAAGTTTAGCCAGCCAACATGTTGGCTAAATATCCATCCACAAATCATTTTTTATCTTCCACCAGGAAGATATGTACAGTTGTAGGTAAAACTGTGGGTTATATTAATTGATGTATGGGGGAAAAGTTTAGCCAGCCAACATGTTGGCTAAATATCCATCCACAAATCATTTTTTATCTTCCACCAGGAAGATATGTACAGTTGTAGCTAAAACTGTGGGTTATATTAATTGACGTATGGGGGAAAAAGTTTAGCCAGCCAACATGTGGCTAAATATCCATCCACAAATCATTTTTTATCTTCCACCAGGAAGATATTGTACAGTTGTACATGTAGGTAAAACTGTGGGTTATATTAATTGATGTATGGGGGAAAAAGCTTAGCCAGCCAACATGTTGGCTAAATATCCTTCCACAAATCATTTTTTATCTTCCACCAGGAAGATATGTAGAGTTGTAGGTAAAACTGTGGGTTATATTAATTGATGTATGGGGGAAAAAGTTTAGCCAGCCAACATGTTGGCTAAATATCCATCCACAAATCATTTTTTATCTTACAGGTACATCATACATGTAAGTACCAAGTTTCCAATTTGAAGACAATTCAAGACAGCCATTTTGAAACAAAATTTCATAAAATCTGCAGATCTATATGCTAAGAAAAATTCTGCTTGATCCATGTGTCAGGAAGGCCTACATACATGTACAGTGACAGTGTAGATTCGTTATTTCACTCTGGCCAAAGCAGGGTAAAGAGGAAGTCATTGATGACCGATGGTTTCTTACCTCAAAGAGTTTGAGTGTTTTGGCCAGGACGCCAACCTCTTCCTTGAGTCCAAACATGATGGACGTACAGGAATCGGAATCTTCCTTCCTGTAGCTGTTACTGTTGCCAAGGTACTGTAAAAACAAACGCATAAATATTCATTATTCCTTCTGGGAGAGGGTTATATAGGGGTAGATCTATATCTGTACTGTATACCAAAATGGCTAGTTGGCTACCAGTATTTTCCACTCCAAAAGAATTATTTTTTTCTTTGAACTGACAAAGTACAGTCTACCATCTGAAATAACGTCTTCTTATTACCTTATTACCGGATCTACTGGAAAAATGCAATTAAATTTGCAGTCGTGTTCCCAGGTCTATCACTGTTGCTATCTCCATCTAACTATCAAAATAATGTGTGCCTGTAACCTACAAATTACTATGTAATGGAGAATTTTAAAAAAGTACCGGTAGTAAGGAGAAGGAAAAGGAGAAGGGGAAGAAGACGAAGAGGAAGAAAAAGGAGAAGATTAAAAAAGGAAGAAGATAATGGAGACAATATGAAACATAAAAAAGTCAATGATAGAGTCTAATATTTCATGCTATACCAGTACCAAGGAGTTACCTTTTAATTCCCTGGATATACCTGAGCTCTGGGGAATAATGATCATAGCAAAGCAACCAAGTATCACGCATTATGCGTGAGACTCAAGCATTTTGGACTCTTGTTCATCCCCTCAAATCTCTGTCTCACGCAACTAATACCATGGTCCCATTTGGGCATAATCGTGATATAGTCCCCAAATCCAAGTGTGGGGATCATTAGATTCACACTACCAGAACGCATGAAAATCACTTCCTTTCTCCAGAACACAGTCCCCAACTCTCGTACAACAATGTGGCAAAATGATAACACACACAAATGAAACACACAGTATATAAACACTAGGGTTCTCTCCCTATTATATACTCGTGATACAGTCCCCACTCAATGGGAAATCAAGTTCGATTTTCACGGCGGTGGGGACAGTTTAAACAGTATAGTATACTCGTGATCCAGTCCCCACGCTATGGGATACACAGTTCGCTTTGTACGCAGTGGGGACTGTTCCAACAGTATAGCTATACTCGTGATACCATCCCCACGCTATGGGATACACAGTTCGCTTTGTACGCAGTGGGGATAGCTCCAACAGTATATATACTCGTGATACCGTCCCCCCACAACATCAAAGCGTGCTCGTTCAACAAGAGGATGGGGACAGTTTCCCGATGCAACGTGACAAGGATAAAAACACATTTGGGTATGGTTGCGGAAGTTGGGGGAGGGTGAGGGGGGGGGGGGGGGGCGGCGGGGGAGGGGGGGGGAGGACTTCAGCCCCTTTCTTTTTCCAAACATAAACGTAAAAATATGACCATAAGATTGTGATTTACTGTGCATCTTCAGTTTCCAATGTAATGCACTTTACCCATGAATGTAATAATTTTTGATCGCCCACAAATGCCTTCATATGAAGCACAAAAGTGCAAAGTCTTTTTCCAGACCCGGTTAATTAAAAATGATAATACAAGTCCAAAGTCTTTTTTCCAGACCCGGTTGTTTTAAAAAATTGTGATATAAGTTCAAAGTCTTTTTTCAAGACCAGAGTAAAAAAGTAACAAAGGCCCACATGGAAATATAGCGTAGTCTTTCACCCAGACCCAGATCTTTGAAATAAAAATGAATACTACTACTAATAAATTAATAATAATAATAAAAAAATATTTATGTCGAACAACATGGACATATAGTGTAGTCTTTCCTCCAGACCTAGTTAAAAAAATCGTTAAAAACACGACAAGACATAAACCTCGCAATCTTATCAACATTGAATAGCACGGAAATATGGTGTAGTCTTTGCTCCAGACACAGTTATTTCAAAATTGGAAATCGTGGGAAACAAGTTTTAAGATTAAAGTTATGCTTAATTTGTATTTCTAAGAGAACTGGGTGTGGGGTTAAGACAACACTCTAAATCCAAGCATTTTAACTTTTGGGTTTAATTTTGAAGATTGGTCTTATAGCTTTGATGTTTTTTTCCAATATTTGTTTATCTTTTAAATAACCAGGTCTATAGACGAAAGACTAGGCATAATACATGTACTCCTGTTATTCCACAGGAATAAGGATGTGACAAAGTCTTATGTTTTTAAGATTGTTTAAATTGATTTTAAATAACCGGATCTGGAGGAAAGAGTATGTTTTAAAACTTGTGTTATTCCACAAGAATAAGAATATGATAGGGTCTCACGTTAGAAGATTTTTTTTTCATATTTTATGAAAATTGATTAGGTCTGGAATAAAGAAAACGCTCAAAACCTCTTTTTAAAATAGGTTTTTAGGTTGAAGGATTGTTTGGTCTTAGATATTGAGTTTTTCTTATTCTTATTACTAGTAGCGTTATTCTGGAAAAAAATAACTGGGTCTGGCTGAAAGACTATGCTATAAATATGTCCATGTTAGCCAGCATTAATAAGATTATGGGGGGGGGGCTGTCTTTATAGTTATACTGTTATTGTTGTTGTATTATTTATAATTTTGGAATATCGGGGTTTGGAGAAAAGACTAAACTCGATTTTTAATTTTTATTCCACTGGAATATCATTATGGTATCTTAGTTTGGACTTATATTATGATTTTTGAAACAACCGGGTCTGGAAAAAAGACTTTGGACTTGTATTATAATTTTTAATTAACCGGGTCTGGAAAAAGACTTTGCACTTTTGTGCTTCATAGATCATATGAAGGCATTTGTGGGCGATCAAAAATTATTACATTCATGGGTAAAGTGCATTACATTGGAAACTGAAGATGCACAGTAAATCACAATCTTATGGTCATATTTTTACGTTTATGTTTGGAAAAAGAAAGGGGCTGAAGTCCTCCCCCCCCTCACCCCTCCCCCAACTTCCGCAACCATACCCAAATGTGTTTTATCCTTGTCACGTTGCATCGGGAAACTGTCCCCATCCTCTTGTTGAACGAGCACGCTTTGATGTTGTGGGGGGACGGTATCACGAGTATATATACTGTTGGAGCTATCCCCACTGCGTACAAAGCGAACTGTGTATCCCATAGCGTGGGGATGGTATCACGAGTATAGCTATACTGTTGGAACAGTCCCCACTGCGTACAAAGCGAACTGTGTATCCCATAGCGTGGGGACTGGATCACGAGTATACTATACTGTTTAAACTGTCCCCACCGCCGTGAAAATCGAACTTGATTTCCCATTGAGTGGGGACTGTATCACGAGTATATAATAGGGAGAGAACCCTAGTGTTTATATACTGTGTGTTTCATTTGTGTGTGTTATCATTTTGCCACATTGTTGTACGAGAGTTGGGGACTGTGTTCTGGAGAAAGGAAGTGATTTTCATGCGTTCTGGTAGGTGTGAATCTAATGATCCCCACTTTTGGATTTGGGGACTATATCACGATTATGCCCACATTTGTTCTACGGCGGCCGTACGGCGAGTCGAAAACAGCCGTTTTATCAATTTTGATTCAAACTACATACATGTAGTTGGACAAAAAAATTTGAAACGGCCGTTTTCGACTCGCCGTACGGCCGCCGTAGAACAAATGTGACCATGGCATAACACAGCCTATCCCCATATACATTGTACACAATGACAATGTCTGTGATCTCACTCAGATTCACAGAAAATCTCACACATAGCTGGTCTTTGAACTTGGCATCTCTGTCATAGGCCCCTATTTATACAGTAACAACAGTCTAACTAAGACTCAGACTCAGAGACGGAGATGGGAACATCACTGTTAAAGACAAAGTCATCTCCCTTTTTTCATTCTCCACAAACAATTCAGTCTGATTTCACATAAAATGCAATGCACAAACCATGCATGTAGTTATAAACTGCACAAACGAACACCAGTCAAAAATCAACACCAAATTTTCTGATGATGCCTTGGTGGTGTTTCGTTTGGCCTTCATAGTATTAATACTACCAGGCCTAGTATAGCTAACCTCGCATTAATCAATGATATGATACTGATAGTCTTAACTCTTATTTACGAAATATACATGTATGAAGAGCTCACCGCTTTTTTCAGCTTGGTATCAAAATCGTCACCAGCTTCATCTGGATGAGGCCTCTTGTTCATGTTGCTATCAGTTTTCGTACCATCCATCTTGGTGAAAAAGTGAATTTATACCGAAAATTTAAGCGAGAAACGCGGGAATGATTCGTAGTTTCGTAAGCCTGGATCCACAATGTATAATACGTAGATCTATGTGATATGTATCAGCTATAGTATAGTTTACGGCGTGCCAAAAATAGGCACTCATCGATATCGCACAGCTGATCCTATTGGCTCGTCACATGAAAATCCTATTGCAAATCCTGTGTAATTCGAGTGTGTGTATTTAGTGGGTGTGTAAAGGGATGGAAGTGGGCGCTGTCTCACATCTAGTCTGCTAAACCCAGGCCCCGATCTCGTTCAGACCTCGGGAGGAGCGTGTTGCACATCTGATAAGTTGTCAGATCTGAAAACTTTCCTTGATTTTGATTGGCTGAGAAGCACTGTTACTATGGAAATCGTGGGATAAAACTCGTTGGATAAAACGCCAGACAGGACCTCTCATGAAATGTACCCCTCATTGTTATTCTATCAAGTTTAATTTATTATACTCATAAAAATTAAAGTCCATGCATTGCATCGCACGATACTAAGGGGACACTATCGGTGGGGGGGGGGGGGGATCCGCCCCTCAAAAAAGAGAAAAAACACGAGAAATGGATAAAAGACCACCCATACAAGCAATAGGCCAAAATGGTCAACTTAAACCGGGGAGTTGTCTGCATCCATGCTAGAAGCCCCCCACCCCCACCCTTACACCCTATCTCCCCCCTTCCCTTCCTCTCGCCTCCAATCTCTCTCTCTCTCTCTCTCTTCCTTATTGCATCTCTGTACGCCTATACAGTGGGCCTCTTTATACCCTCTTCTGACCCTTTTTACTCCATGAAAATAAACGAGTAAAGCAATAGAGAGACGAATAAACCAAAACCCGACTCATCCAGTAATTCAAAAGGAAAAACAAAGGCAAACAATCATTCAATGCAAAGAAAAGCTTCTTTAATCGGGTTTATTTAATTACAATGTAACAATACTGTTTGTTCGCATCTGATGTTTTGCAATAATATAGGTCTACTCCATGACAAAAGCAAAGAAAGAACGACAGACTATTTTCACACTCGTTCTTGAAAAAAGACTAATGTATATTGTATATAGTCATCAAGGACTATTCAACATTTAAATTTATGCATGTTATATTACACAACATAAAGGGCTGCGGCTCGTGAAGATGCCACAAATCGGAAACATTATTATAACATTTTAAAGCTTTGATGGATTTTCCTCAAAGCATTAGGAATAATTATTTGTGTGGTAAATTTGCACACACAAAACAACTGTCGTCAAAATGAACCTGCCCTTTAAAGATGGTGATTTGACAATTCTAAACAAACGAGTATTATATGAATGAGAAGAAAATAAGGAACAAAACTGATCATGCAGATGGATATTGTATATAATAATTAGTTGAAGCATGAATTACAGTGTTAATTGTTGTTCAATAATTATCATTTCGCAAAAGAAGAGAAACGAACAAAGCAAAACAACCATGCGTAATCCGTCAGTGTAACATAATGATTTCAATATCATAACTTTAAGTAAATGATTTTCTGTACACTATGAGCTGAAATATGCAACCGAATGGCCATTATATCGCATTTACTTCACACACGATTTTTTTTTCTCTCTTTAAAATATTTTTTATGTTCATAACTTTTTATACATAAAACAAACATAATCATTGTACATTATACATATTATACAAAATGAAATAAAATACAAAACAAAGCAAAATAAAACAGGAAAAAAAAACGATCATGATCATGATCAAACGATCATAATATTAGGCGAATGGAGGGGGGGGGAGAGGAAGTAGGACAAACATGAAAATGGTGTCCATTATGAAAGATTTCTGCCTAAATGAGACAGAAAATCGTGTACAACTCTTGAACGCACACACAGGTCACGGAGTGACCCTGAGTGCAAACAGCTGACTGTGTTACAACGTAGGGGTGATACATTTTCACAATAGGGGTGATAAAACTCACTGGAGGGACTTTAATTCACTTATAACAAAGAAATGTGTACTACAGTACTCCTGTTGAATGCTCTGATGAAAATTATATGAGTTTCACATTCATTTGAACGGGAGGACAAGATTATTGTATATATCGAGTGCATTATATATGCATAAATCATACTACCATTGCGACCCCCCGCCGGCCGGCCGATGGTTCAGGCATGACGATCCTGAGTGACGTCACCGATAGAGACCTCAAATGCCAGGAGAGCCTATTCGACAACTAACTTCATCTAAAAAACACGTATTGAAGATAACATCCAATGGGGAAATGGCTTTCATTTTCATGAAATATACATTCCGTTCCTCAATAAATCTTTAACCCCGTCGTTAACTGCCCATTCATTCTCGAGCAATGGGGGAATGAATACAGAGTGTCTCAAAGTTTGTGTGAAAAGAGGTGATGTGCATTTTCCATAGAACTTCTGCAAAAAGCAATGCGTAAGGGAAAGATTAGCCCAAAACACGAATAGATGAGTTAATCAAATGGAATGAATCATGAAAATCAGTGAAATATATTTTCTCCTGTACTCATTACTGAATACCCCGACTTGATACGATTAATTTTCCCCCTCTCCATCAAATTTAAGAAAAAGGGTGCATATTTTCATAAAAATATCATGTGTTATATCGACGGACGCCCTTGCGTACGAGCAGGAGGAAGCCAAATGTCTCGTATTTTTCATAATGCCTGAATTATGGTTCCCACCCCCATCTTTACCATGTTTACCTGGGCACCACCGGCCATACGCTTTGGGTTGTTATTGCACTGTAAAAACGCTGGTCATATTGGTTTAAACAAGTTGTTTAAACTTGATATATATATATATTTATATATACATATATATGTGTATACACACACATATATATATATATATATATAATATATATTTAAAAAGAGAAAAAAAAATGTTCATGGTTGCGGACTTTCAAAATGTGGTTAGAATTAAAAAACACGGTTTTACAGTGCATGCAATTTTGTAAAATACAAAAGATAAACATCGAAACGTACATTAATTTTTTTTGTGATCCGCTGGTCTACTGTTGTCAATTCCAGTTACCATAGTAACTGCAGTGATGATTACGCTGTTCTCAAATGCATGTAGTAGATACACCATCTAGCTGTTGAATTAAAAACATTGAAACATTTAATAACTACAATGAAAATTCCGGGAAACCGCAATGTTCATGTTTAATTGGTTTGCTCAGTAATGGATAAACATGCATGTTTAAACGCAAGCCCCCTTTTCATCTGATATTGATTGTGTATACAGATTCCAATTAAGGCAATGAAGATCACCCATAAACACGGCCGTACTCACGGGGGGGGGGGGGGGGCTAGCAGGTGGAGGAGCCTGCCCCATGATATTTTGAAAACTTATATTAAAAAAATGTTTTTTTAATCATTTAATTCATCAAATGGGGGCACGGAATCTGAATTTCACTTTAGAAAAAATGATTTTAAAAAGGAAATTTTTATGAGTATAAGGTTGCCCCCCCCCCCCCTTCATCCCTCGAATTAATTTTGCATGTACTTGGTGTCACCAACGAGATGGAACTGGGCTATTTTTTTAAATTCAATTTTAATGTCAATGTAGCGAAAAAGATTATGCCAACAATATTCATTATGTGATTAAATCATTTGTAGATAAGGATTGTATGTGTGAGGGACCCCCAACGCCTAGAATAAGTTATAAAGCAGCCTGAGCATGCTGAGAGCGACCAAAATATCACGAAATCACTACGCATCGTAAAAGAGAAAATTACGACAATTACAAATACAAGAACGATTGCCATAACCAACAAAAGAAGAAGACCCAACCAACCAAAGCCATTTTATTTGATCGTTATAAAATAATGATCCTAATATCCTTATCTTGCAATCCTCAAAATATAGCTGTATCCAAAAAAAAATCAGCCTCGATCAATCATTCTCAATACATTTCAAAAAGCTCTTGTCAGTATTTTATTGTTGACTCTTTATTCCATAAGGGGTGACACGACATTTTCTCAAGCGACAATTGCTCCTGGCTTTATTTCGTCTAAGATATAGGGTTGGGTGTTTAGTGTTGCAATAGTTTTAGGCTTAGGCTTACGTTAAATCCATGGTTGAATTTACAGCAGCTGGAACAATTGTTACCGGAGCAAATGTCATGGAACCTGTAGCAGCGGAACTTGAGGGCGGGGGGGGGGGGGGGGGTCAGCCTCCAATGTTTTCCATCCCCCCCCCCTCTCCCATTTTAAAACCGTTCCGCAGCCCCTGAAAGGCATGAATTTCTAATGAAAAAATGTAATTGTGCGTCAGTGCGTGTACTTGAGCAAAATACACAAAAACAAGGTCATAAAAACATAAACGTACCTCTAGTGTCAATGGTCATTATCTTGATGACTGCCATCATGATGATCCAGTACCTTTATAGCTTGTGTTTGAGGGTCATAATGGACAGAAAACGGTCTTTCAATACCTCTAGACCAGGCCCTACACTCAGAGAGAGAATGTGGGGGGGGGTGAGAAGAGGGAAGGAATGGAGGTAAAGAGGGTGAGGGGATGCATAATTTAATTCATCTTCCAAAACTTACTTTAGAAGGAAACCTGGCCAATCATGAATCCGAGAAGGCTACGAAGTTGACAATCAATTAGTTTTTATTAACCAAAATGGTCGAGGCAAAATTTGCATTTATTGCATCGAATGAGTATAATTCATTTTCAAAGCCTACCCAGAAGGAGATTAATGAAATGCTGCCATCTTTAGATCAAATCAGGAAAGGCCATGCGCCCTTTCTGTAATTTCCACCTCCCAATGCGTTTGCCCCTTCAAACGGAAAATGTAGAGTTACATGGCTAAACCCTTTTTTTCTTAACCTAATAATCCTATACAATAGCATGAATAGGGGGGTGTCGCCACTTCCCCCATGCACCTGTTATAGCTACGCCGTTCTCGCCGCTTCATCCTCCTCATGTCCGTGGGCGCCTGCCTCCTCCAGTCCGGCTCCACTTTTTACCCCCTCCTCCTCTCCCCTTTTTTCAGTCTCTCTTCATACCTCTCTCTCTTTGCCTTTAATATTCATTTTTTTCTTATTCACCATCATCTTTTCCATTTGTTACCTGACTTTTTCCTTCGCATCTTGAAAGCTCTCCGCCAAGTAGTATATGGGTTGGAACTTACAAACAGGATACTCAGTGACTGTGGTCCTCTCGGGGTCAAAACTTCGTATCTCAGGCTCATTAGTCAAACAATACTGAAAGAAAAATATTACATATTAGTTTATTGATTTTATTAATGACAATGTAACGGGAACAAAATGCCTATAAAAATTGTATTGGAAAAAAATATTAAAGAATATTTTAAGTAAATGAAACAAATGCAAATAAATAAGCAAATAAAAAATATTAAATAAATACATGCATAAATAAATGAATAATAAATAGATGGATAACTAAATCAACCAATTTTTTTCCAACAAGAAAAAGAACACAGATGATGAAGAACTAAAATATAGGCCTACCTCTAATTCACCGAAAGATGATAGTAGCCCCGCTCCGTAGGCTTTCACCTGTCCATTCTGTCTGCACAGCCCAAACTCAAGAGTAAACCAAAGGAGCTGATGTTTTTTAACAAGTGAATTAAAAAGAAGGACAAGCAAATAATTTGAAAAGGACAATAATACGCTTTAAAGCCAAGTCTAATTGGCATTGAAAAAGGCTGCCGATGAATTGACCGTTCACTTAGCCTACAACATATAAAAAGAGAAAACAATGAAAGTGATGTGGGGGGAGGGGTATAACAACAGAATCACCCCCCCCCTCCTCCCCCCGTTGGCCAAAAAATAATAAAAAATGACGGTGAATTAAGGGGGGAGGAACAGACACGTTGTGGGGAAAAGTACAATAGTATAAGCTAGCAAAAAAATTTCACTTTTAAACACATGATAATAACTGATATTGTCATTTAGATAATTTAGATAAGTCAACATGGTCAAGCGGATATAAAGAATAAAATTAACATTTCAAAAAAGGAACGTGAAAATTAGAAATTTCCTTAACACACCCCACCCCCTCCCCCCAAAAAAAAACAACACACCTACCAGTACATACTTACATTAGAGAGCTTGTCAATTTGCTCATCTGAAGCACCAAGAGATAGTAAACCAATTTCCTGAGATTGATTTAAAAAAAACGAAGAGAAAAACCTTTGAAATGTATTTTCATTCATTCATTCATTTCGGTTTATTGTACACAATACTTCCTTTTTAAAACAGTTGGGAGACTGATACAAACAAAGATTACAATGTAAGCATAAATTTCATAGTTACATAAGTGAAATGAAATAGTCAAATAATATAAAGTAACAATTAATTAATTGAGGTTGGTATATTGCACTTACAAGGTAATTCTAGATGAGAGCACGTTACAATATCATTTCCAAAGATATTTATAAAAAACTATAATATGGTAATGATAACTGAAATACATGCACTAAATTCAATAAACAAATTTATAAGTTGTGGAGAAGGTTGAGATTGGGCATGTTGGGATATAGAATTAAATCGCAAAGTGGAAAGTTCACATTGAGAAATAAGAATGGAATTGTGTTTTTAAAATATAATTATGAGGCTAATGTAAAATATCTGACATACGGAAAATGAGGCATAAAGTACTGTAAATTTTATTTTATTATGTTATTTCTTCCTTCACCCATCGCAACTCTCATCAACTGATTCTGTGCCCATCCTGCAAATACGATGCACACTTATTGCGCTTTTGTAAAGCAATTAGTTAGTTTGAAAAGAGGAGATAGGACTGTGAAATAAAATCGAAATATCATTTTGATGTACACTAGTACTACTGCCCCTCCAATGATAAAATACATGCCTTATAATACGTCTTCGAGACCAACTAACCCCGAGTGACTCTTTAATCCGAAGGATTGTTCCTTTTTCCCGAAAATGAGTTTTGATATTCCTATAAAGATCATTCATTAGAAATGAATCAATGTTCTTTGATGATTCGATGATGAAGTAAGGTTCGAAAATATTAGGGAAATATTTTAGTAAGTTTCCTATAATATACACATATTTTTCGATTTTCATTTTCGGACTATCGAACTTTTGAAATAACGAACCTCATTTTACCGTCAGTAGAAAACATTCAGTATAATGCCACAAATGCCTGTATGAACGAGTAGCTTTTTTATATTTGGACAAACAAAACATCTTGGAATAAGCAATTGGCCTATGCGTGTTTCGGAAAACAAACCTTTGGAATAATAAACCTTCGCAATAACTATAACACGATCCATACTATTTCGTGTACCGTTAGTCAATAACAAGAAAATAGCCCCGGGGGGGGGGGGGGCACTTCCATTCACGTCGAGTGGATACCATGCGCGACCATGGGGTCTCGAAAATCGCCCTAAACACGTAATTTCCATTTTCTGAAAATGCACCCCTTAACAAGTATTGGCGTGTGAAACCCTACCCTTAACAAGTATTGGAAACAAAACGATACTCTTATTGGTAATATTCCCTGAAATGAACCCCTAAACAAGTACAGGAATGTTTTCATTGTTACGGGTCCTTCGGTCGTCGGCTTTACCTTATTTGGTTTAGTACGACCCCACCTTCTAAACCTCGCGCAAATCGGACTCTAAACACGAAGTTTTGGGGCAAAAAGGACATCCTTTATAAAACATTTTAATTTTGTTTTATCATCCCCGCATATTCGACCCTAAACACGTAATTTTCCTAGCGAAATAGATACCCTTTTTTATTATTTTTGTGTTTTTGACACCCTTATCACGTTACGTACGTAACGTGCCCTATCGTGAAAAAGACACCCTTTTTACGTGTTTTTTGGTCGCGCATGGTATCCACTCGCCAATGTAAGTAGCCCCTGTTGCACCCACAAATGTAATAACGCCCACAAATGTAATAACGCCCACAAATGTAATAACACTTTACCCACAAATGTAATAACGCCCACAAATGTAATAACACTTTACCCACAAATGTAATAATTTCACCCACAAATGTAATAATGCACTTTACCCACAAATGTAATAATTTTTGATCACCCACAAATGTAATAATGACTTTACCCACAAATGTAATAAATTTGAAGGGATTTTTGGCAAATCCGTTCTGAACTAAAATCGTATAGTAATGCGTTCATATAGCACAAAAGTGCCAAGTCTCTTTTCCTGACCGGTTAATTAACAAATTATAATATAAATCCAAAGTCTTTATTCCAGACCCGGTTGTTTCAAAAATTATAATATAAATCCAAAGTCTTTATTCCAGACCCGGTTGTTTCAAAAATAATAATATGAGCCAAAAGTCTTTATTCCAGACCCGGTTGTTTCAAAAATTATAATATAAATCCAAAGTCTTTATTCCAGACCCGGTTGTTTAAAAAATAATCATATGAGCCCAAAGTCTTTATTCCAGACCCGATTGTTTAAAAAATGATGATATAAGTCCAAAGTCTTTTCTCCAGACCCGGTTGTTTCAAAAATTATAATATAAATCCAAAGTCTTTTCCAGACCCTGTTGTTTCAAAAATTATAATATAAATCCAAAGTCTTTATTCCAGACCCGGTTGTTTCAAAAATTTATATATAAATCCAAAGTCTTTATTCCAGACCCGGTTGTTTCAAAAATAATAATATGAGCCAAAAGTCTTTATTCCAGACCCGGTTGTTTAAAAAATTATAATATAAGTACAAAATCTTTATTCCAGACCCGGTTGTTTAAAAAATAATCATATGAGCCTAAAGTCTTTTTCCAGACCCTGTTGTTTCAAAAATTATAATATAATTCCAAAGTCTTTATTCCAGACCCGGTTGTTTAAAAAATAATAATATAAGTCCAAAGTCTTTATTCCAGACCCGATTGTTTCAAAAATTATAATATAAGTCCAAAGTCTTTTCTCCAGACCCGGTTGTTTAAAAAATTATAATATAAATCCAAAGTCTTTTTCCAGACCCGGTTGTTTCAAAAATTATAATATAAATCCAAAGTCTTTTTCCAGACCCGTTGTTTCAAAAATTATAATATAAATCCAAAGTCTTTATTCCAGACCCGGTTGTTTAAAAAATTATAATATAAGTCCAAAGTCTTTATTCCAGACCAGATTGTATCAAAAATGATAATATAAGTCCAAAGTCTTTTCTCCAGACCAGGTTGTTTAAAAAAATTATAATATAAATCCAAAGTCTTTTGTCCAGACCCGGAAGTTTCAGAAATTATAATATAAATCCAAAGACTTTATTCCAGACCCGGTTGTTTAAAAAATAATAATATGAGCCAAAAGTCTTTATGCCAGACCGGTTGTTTCAAAAATTATAATATAAATCAAAAGTCTTTATTCCAGACCCGGTTGTTTAAAAAATAATCATATGAGCCCAAAGTCTTTATTCCAGACCCGATAGTTTAAAAAATGATGATATAAGTCCAAAGTCTTTTCTCCAGACCCGGTTGTTTCAAAAATTATAATATAAATCCAAAGTCCTTTCCAGACCCTGTTGTTTCAAAAATTATAATATAAATCCAAAGTCTTTATTCCAGACCCGGTTTTTTCAAAAATTTAAATATAAATCCAAAGTCTTTATTCCAGACCCGGTTGTTTAAAAAATAATAATATGAGCCAAAAGTCTTCATTCCAGACCCGGTTGTTTCAAAAATTATAATATAAGTACAAAATCTTTATTCCAGACCCGGTTGTTTAAAAAATAATCATATGAGCCTAAAGTCTTTATTCCAGACCCGATTGTTTCAAAAATGATAATATAAGTCCAAAGTCTTTTCTCCAGACCCGGTTGTTTAAAAAATTATAATATAAATCCAAAGTCTTTTTCCAGACCCTGTTGTTTCAAAAATTATAATATAATTCCAAAGTCTTTATTCCAGACCCGGTTGTTTAAAAAATAATAATATAAGTCCAAAGTCTTTATTCCAGACCCGATTGTTTCAAAAATTATAATATAAGTCCAAAGTCTTTTCTCCAGACCCGGTTGTTTACAAAATTATAATATAAATCCAAAGTCTTTTTCCAGACCCGGTTGTTTCAAAAATTATAATATAAATCCAAAGTCTTTTTCCAGACCCGTTGTTTCAAAAATTATAATATGAATCCAAAGTCTTTATTCCAGACCCGGTTGTTTAAAAAATTATAATATAAGTCCAAAGTCTTTATTCCAGACCCGATTGTATCAAAAATGATAATATAAGTCCAAAGTCTTTTCTCCAGACCAGGTTGTTTAAAAAATTATAATATAAATCCAAAGTCTTTTTCCAGACCCGGATGTTTCAAAAATTATAATATAAATCCAAAGTCTTTATTCCAGACCCGGTTGTTTAAAAAATAATAATATGAGCCCAAAGTCTTTATTCCAGACCCGGTTGTTTCAAAAATTATAATATAAATCCAAAGTCTTTATTCCAGACCCGGTTGTTTAAAAAATAATAATATAAGTCCAAAGTCTTTATTCCAGACCCGATTGTTTCAAATATTATGATATAAGTCCAAACTAAGATACGATAATGATGTTCCGGTGGAATAAAAATGAGAATCGAGCCTAGTCTTCTCTCCAGACCCAGTTAATTAAAACTGGTGGAATCAAAGTCTTTGTTGTTGTTTTAAATTATACTGAACGTATTGTGAATATACGCGCTATGAGTAAATTGAGAATCAAGCATAGTCTTTTCTCCAGACCCGGTTATTTAAAACTAAAAACTAAAACCCTATAGTAATGCCTTCATGTTGTTGTTGTTGTTGTTCGCTTGGGTTTGAGGCGCGTGTCATTCAGATATGAATATTTACGCCTATATCAATTTGTCGTTTTTGTGGTTATAAAATTTTGACGCAGAATTGATTAGCGCTGCTTTCAGTAAATTTGAATGAGATCGTGAAAGGCGGCTCATCACAAATCCTTGATTGTTTGAATAGTATTTTCTGGCCAACCCGGATCAGTAATTTGAACGGGCTTCTCAGCATGCGCGTGGTTGCTATTAAAAACAAGCACTGCCTAGGCCCCCCCCCCCCCAATACCCAATCAAGACAGTGTGATGCCTGTCAACAGACCTCTCCTTCCGAAGTTTGAAAAGAGAACAATAAAAGTGTTTAATATAAAATACATGTTGTATGGTATACCATAACCAAATATAAGGACACAATTAATTAATGCAGACATCTGGGCTTGTGCTCGGTGCAATTAATGTCATGTGTTATTATTAAATGTTACATGTTTAACATGTTATCTGGAATATTCTATCGATTCATAGATGGGTGACACCCGTTTACATAGACTCAAGAGGAACTTCAAAATGCAGTAGCCAAATACAAGTAAATTTATACAGAGGAAAAGAAAATAACAAAACAAAATAAAACATATTACATACATATGTACACATTATATACATTTATTTACAGGCGCTTTATCTTATAATATGTTTTGCAGAGAGAACTTAAAAATAAGAGAGTCTATGTGTCCTTCTTACGAAAGACACAAGTGCTCTCTGGTGTGAAGCTTCTGATGAAGATAATGATCCCTCGAGATCTGCTGCCTCTTGGGAGTCTGTATCCACTAACAGCATTGTTCTTTCTATGATATATTTTGCGCATTCAGTTAAAAAATGTCTTGTTGTTTCGGGCACTCCACAAAATTCGCATAATCCAGTTAGGTGTGTTTTGAAAAGAAATAGGTTTTGGTTTAATCCAATATTATCCATTCTTAGACAGTGCAAAATGGATTCACTATTCTTGTGGTTCAAGGAACATTTAAAAGTTCCTGCTACGTTTTTTTGGATTCTTTTAAGGGGATACAGTTTCTTCCCATCTATTTTGCCATTTTTGCATATAATAAAATTTGATCAAACTATTTGATTCTCTTTTATTTAGTTTATTATGGATGTCAATTGTGGGATGTATTAACGCACCTTTGGCGGCCTTATCAACCACTTCATTACCAGTGATATTACAATGCCCAGGTATCCACTCATAACAAATATGTATTCCTTTTTGATGAAGTTGTGTCTGGAGCATCAACAACTCATAAATAAACTGTTCTTCATTGTTGTTTTTCAAAGCTTCTAGTGCTCCAAGAGAGTCGCAGAAAATAACCGCTCCTGTGAGTAATCCCGGTACCTGTATTTGGTTTAACCAGTATAATGACAGAATAATGGCAGCTAATTCTGCTCTGTAAGAGGATGTATTGTTGTCATGGTTGTGTAGTCTTTTGGACTTTACATAATTAAAGCGTGGTATAAAAAAGCAGCAGCTGCCCTGCCCGTCTCTGGAGACTTGGAGCCATCCGTAAATATTTGTAGGTGGTTTGGCCACTTCCGATTAATACGTTCTATACTTCTCTGTTTTTGGAGCAAGGGGTTGTCTGCCTTGGAAATAAGGTCACTGAGTTCATTTGATACTGATGTGGTCTCATAATGCCACTTTGGAATTGGTGTTGTTATAAACATGTCCTCAATCTTGTATGATAAAATCGGTGGTAATACTAACACTCTTTGACCAAAGGGTTCCCGAGTATTTTGATTCACTTGTATATTAAATTGCCAACAGTCTTTCAAGTCCTCCATCAAAGGGTGGTTTGGGATACTTTCAATACGTTTTTTCAATTTGACACTTAGCATTTCCCGACGTATGTCTAAAGGCATCTCCCCAAGCTCTACCTGTAATGTTCTAAGAGAAGTTCCTTTTCTTGCTCCAGCACAGATTAGCAGTGACTGATATTGGATCGAGTTCAAAATATTTTTTACATTTGTTGTTGCAGAGTTGTATGCTTCGCATGCGTAATCCATCAGTGACCGTATGATGGCTTTATATACCTGGAGGGTTTCCTGAGCGCTGTTACAAAAAGGGCTGTAAGCAATGCATTTAAGTACATTTATTTTTTGTTTGCATCTCTGAACAATGCTATCAATATGTGGCTTCCATGTCAATCTCTTATCAAATAATACTCCTAAATATCTGTGCTCCTTTTGTGGAATTAGAATACATTCATTCAAAGTGATCCTGAAATGTTCTTCTCTATTTGAACGTGAGAATAGCATTGGACGAGTTTTGTCATGAGATATATTCAATCCCCATGATGAAAACCAATTGTTCAATTCATTTAGATATTCTTGAATATATTCGCTAGATTCTTTCAAGTCACTTCCGTGTCTCCAGATAACGCAATCATCTGCATATAACAGATTGTACACGTTAGGTGAAATAGGAATGTCGTGTAGCATTATATTGAATAACTCTGGGCTGAGTGTACTCCCTTGGGGGAGACCATTATTAATTTCCATACATGGAGAAAATTGCTTTCCTATTCGGACCTGGAAAGTACGACGCGATAGAAGATTATAGATGTAGAGAAGTATGTTGCCTTTCAGTCCAATTTTACCTAATTTGACTAAAAGTCCTTTGGTCCACAATGAATCGAACGCTTTCTCTAGGTCTACAAATACAGCTATCGTCTTCGTACCGACTTCCAGATTCTTTTGTATGCTATTTTCAAGATGTATAATGTTATCTAAAGCGCAACGCCCCCTTCTAAATCCATTCTGGATTGGGGATAGTATATTATTGTTTTTCCAAATAAAACTGGAGTCTCTTTTTTACCAAACTTTCCATTATTTTCATAAGGCAGGAAGTTAAGGAAATGGGGCGGTATGAATTTGTTAATGTGGGGTCTTTATTTGGTTTCAAAATTGGAATCATTATGGAATGCTTACACGAGGGTGGAATTTTACCGGATTCCCATATTTTGTTGATTAACATAAGCATGGCTTCTTTTGCGTTTGTTGGAAGATTCTTATATACCTGATAACCAATGTTATCTTCCCCTGGCGTTGATTGTTTTTTCGTTTTGAGGATATAATTTAGTTCTGTCATGTCAAAAGGTTCATTAATGGCAAGTTTGCCGTCCATTTCCTTAAATGGGAGATCATTAAATTCTTTATTAATCTCCTCTTCTTCTTTGTTATGGGGTTTGTTTTTTCCCGCAGATATGAAACTTTGTGCGAATGCGCTTGCCTTTTCCTCGTCTGCGGTAATTATCTTACCGTCTGCGTGAAGAACTGGCATTTTATTGGTTGGTTTAGTTTGTGAACCATTTAGTCTCTTTACAGAGCGCCATATCATCGTTAGGGGCGTAAACCGGTTAAATTTAGAGCACAGTTCCCGCCAATATTGCCGTTTTGCTTGTCTAACGAGTCTTTGCGCTTCTGCTTTCTTTTTTCTATAGTGTTCCAAATTTTGTTGGGATGGATTTTTCCTCAGTTTGTTTTTTGCTTTATTTCGTTCCCTTATTTTGGTGGTGCAATCTTTTGTCCACCAGGGAGTTGGGTTTTGTTTGTGTTTTTTATAAGGTGGGGCAGTTTCTCCAGAACGCTTGTGATTAGTTTGATGAAAAGGTCATAGGTTTCTGAAGCGTTCAAAGCACTCGTATCAGGGTAGGTGTTTTTAAAGTGTTCCTCGCATTTCTTTCGAAAATTTGACCAGTTCATATGTTTAAAAGACCACTTTTTGGTTGGATAGTGATCTGGATCATTCATGGTTGGGGCTTTCTTAAGATGCAAATCAATTCTGACGGGAAAGTGGTCGCTGCCACATTTGTCAGATAGGACCTGCCATTCACAATTAATAGCTAAAGAGGGTGAGGTGATGGATAAATCAAGGCAAGATATTTTTCCTGTATGTGGATCTAATCGAGTCCCAGAACCATTATTAAGTATGACGAGGTTATTTTGAGTAATAAAGTTTTCAATTAAATGACCGTTGCTATCAGTTTTCTCACTCCCCCATAGAGTGTTATGGGAGTTAAAATCTCCTACTATCAATAATTTAGAGGTGTCCTTGACATTTTGAATGAGTAAATTTAAGTCGTCTTCTTCTAGTTTTTCACATGGATTATAGTAATTAATAATTGTAATAAAGGACTTGCCCATGTGTATATTAATTGATTGCATTTCGCAATCTACATTTAGAGATATGTATTCGTAATCCAATGAGTTATGGATATAGAATGCACATCCCCCTCCTCTTCGGGAATTTCTGCTTTTAGAAAACAAGTATAATTAGGAATATGTATTGATTGAGAACCTTGATACCATGTTTCTTGTAAACATATTAAATGGATAATTTCATCTCTTTTACAATGTATATATTTAACAAGTTCATCACCGTGCCCTTGCATTCCCTGCGCGTTCCATTGTAAAATGACGAGCGCGGGTATAATAACACTTATTATATATAGCACAAAAGTCCAGTCTTTTTCCAGACGCAGTAGTTTCAAAAATTATAATGTAAGTCCAAAGTCTTTTTTCCAGACCCAGTTATTTCAAAAATTATAATATAAGTCCAAACTAAGATACCATAATGATATTCCAGTGGAAAAAAAGAAAATCGAGCTTAGCCTTTTCTCCAAACCCTGTTATTCAAAAATTGTAAATAACAATACAACAACAACAAAAACCGTATAAAGACCCCATAATCTTATTAATGCTGGATAACGTTGTTGTTGTTGTTGTTCGCTTGGGTTTTGAGGCGCGTGTCATTCAGATATGAATATTTACGCCTATATCAATTTGTCGTTTTTGTGGTTATAAAATTTTGACGCATAATGGATTAGCGCTGCTTTCAGTAAATTTGAATGAGATCGTGAAAGGCGGCTCATCACAAATCCTTGATTGTTTGAATAGTATTTTCTGGCCAACCCGGATCAGTAATTTGAACGGGCTTCTCAGCATGCGCGTGGTTGCTATTAAAAACAAGCACTGCCTAGGCCCCCCCAATACCCAATCAAGACAGTGTGATGCCTGTCAACAGACCTCTCCTTCCGAAGTTTGAAAAGAGAATAAAAGTGTGTAATATAAAATACATGTTGTATGGTATACCATAACCAAATATAAGGACACAATTAATTAATGCAGACATTCTGGGCTTGTGCTCGGTGCAATTAATGTCATGTGTTATTATTAAATGTTACATGTTTAACATGTTATCTGGAATATTCTATCGATTCATAGATGGGTGACACCCGTTTACATAGACTCAAGAGGAACTTCAAAATGCAGTAGCCAAATACAAGTAAATTTATAGAGAGGAAAAGAAAATAACAAAACAAAATAAAACATATTACATACATATGTACACATTATATACATTTATTTACAGGCGCTTTATCTTATAATATGTTATGCAGAGAGAACTTAAAAATAAGAGAGTCTATGTGTCCTTCTTACGAAAGACACAAGTGCTCTCTGGTGTGAAGCTTCTGATGAAGATAATGATCCCTCGAGATCTGCTGCCTCTTGGGAGTCTGTATCCACTAACAGCATTGTTCTTTCTATGATATATTTTGCGCATTCAGTTAAAAAATGTCTTGTTGTTTCGGGCACTCCACAAAAATCGCATAATCCAGTTAGGTGTGTTTTGAAAAGAAATAGGTTTTGGTTTAATCCAATATTATCCATTCTTAGACAGTGCAAAATGGATTCACTATTCTTGTGGTTCAAGGAACATTTAAAAGTTCCTGCTACGTTTTTTTGGATTCTTTTTAAGGGGGATACAGTTTCTTCCCATCTATTTTGCCATTTTTGCATATAATAAAATTTGATCAAACTATTTGATTCTCTTAACAAATATGTATTCCTTTTTGATGAAGTTGTGTCTGGAGCATCAACAACTCATAAATAAACTGTTCTTCATTGTTGTTTTTCAAAGCTTCTAGTGCTCCAAGAGAGTCGCAGAAAATAACCGCTCCTGTGAGTAATCCCGGTACCTGTATTTGGTTTAACCAGTATAATGACAGAATAATGGCAGCTAATTCTGCTCTGTAAGAGGATGTATTGTTGTGTAGTCTTTTGGACTCTACATAATTAAAGCGTGGTATAAAAAAAGCAGCAGCTGCCCTGCCCGTCTCTGGAGACTTGGAGCCATCCGTAAATATTTGTAGGTGGTTTGGCCACTTCTGATTAATAAGTTCTATACTTCTCTGTTTTTGGAGCAAGGGGTTGTCTGCCTTGGAAATAAGGTCACTGAGTTCATTTGATACTGATGTGGTCTCATAATGCCACTTTGGAATTGGTGTTGTTATAAACATGTCCTCAATCTTGTATGATAAAATCGGTGGTAATACTAACACTCTTTGACCAAAGGGTTCCCGAGTATTTTGATTCACTTGTATATTAAATTGCCAACAGTCTTTCAAGTCCTCCATCAAAGGGTGGTTTGGGATACTTTCAATACGTTTTTTCAATTTGACACTTAGCATTTCCCGACGTATGTCTAAAGGCATCTCCCCAAGCTCTACCTGTAATGTTCTAAGAGAAGTTCCTTTTCTTGCTCCAGCACAGATTAGCAGTGACTGATATTGGATCAAGTTCAAAATATTTTTTACATTTGTTGTTGCAGAGTTGTATGCTTCGCATGCGTAATCCATCAGTGACCGTATGATGGCTTTATATACCTGGAGGGTTTCCTGAGCGCTGTTACAAAAAGGGCTGTAAGCAATGCATTTAAGTACATTTATTTTTTGTTTGCATCTCTGAACAATGCTATCAATATGTGGCTTCCATGTCAATCTCTTATCAAATAATACTCCTAAATATCTGTGCTCCTTTTGTGGATTTAGAATACATTCATTCAAAGTGATCCTGAAATGTTCTTCTCTATTTGAACGTGAGAATAGCATTGGACGAGTTTTGTCATGAGATATATTCAATCCCCATGATGAAAACCAATTGTTCAATTCATTTAGATATTCTTGAATATATTCGCTAGATTCTTTCAAGTCACTTCCGTGTCTCCAGATAACGCAATCATCTGCATATAACAGATTGTACACGTTAGGTGAAATAGGAATGTCGTGGAGCATTATATTGAACAACTCTGGGCTGAGTGTACTCCCTTGGGGGAGACCATTATTAATTTCCATACATGGAGAAAGTTGCTTTCCTATTCGGACCTGGAAAGTACGACGCGATAGAAGATTATAGATGTAGAGAAGTATGTTGCCTTTCAGTCCAATTTTACCTAATTTGACTAAAAGTCCTTTGGTCCACAATGAATCGAACGCTTTCTCTAGGTCTACAAATACAGCTATCGTCTTCGTACCGACTTCCAGATTCTTTTGTATGCTATTTTCAAGATGTATAATGTTATCTAAGGTGCAACGCCCCCTTCTAAATCCATTCTGGATTGGGGATAGTATATTATGTTTTTCCAAATAGAACTGGAGTCTCTTTTTTACCAAACTTTCCATTATTTTCATAAGGCAAGAAGTTAAGGAAATGGGGCGGTATGAATTTGTTAATGTGGGGTCTTTATTTGGTTTCAAAATTGGAATCATTATGGAATGCTTACACGAGGGTGGAATTTCACCGGATTCCCATATTTTGTTGATTAACATAAGCATGGCTTCTTTTGCGTTCGTTGGAAGATTCTTATATACCTGATATCCAATGTTATCTTCCCCTGGCGTTGATTCTTTTTTCGTTTTCAGGATATAATTTAGTTCTGTCATGTCAAAAGGTTCATTAATGGCAAGTTTACCGTCCATTTCCTTAAATGGGAGATCATTAAATTCTTTATTAATCTCCTCTTCTTCTTTAATATGGGGTTTGTTTTTTCCCGCAGATATGAAACTTTGTGCGAATGCGCTTGCCTTTTCTTCGTCTGCGGTAATTATCTTACCGTCTGCGTGAAGAACTGGCATTTTATTGGTTGGTTTAGTTTGTGAACCATTTAGTCTCTTTACAGAGCGCCATATCATCGTTAGGGGCGTAAACCGGTTAAATGGACATATAGCGTAGTCTTTCAGCCAGACCCAGTCATTTGTTTTTCAAAATAAGGCTAAGAGTAAAAATATAAATAACTCCAAATATAATACCAAGCAATCCTTGAACCTAAGAACATGTTTTTAAAAAGAGGTTTAGAATGTTGTCTTTATTCCAGACCTAATCATTACAAAAATTACGAAAAAAAAATCTTCTAACATAAGACCCTATCATATTCTCTTGGAATAACATGAGTTGTAAAACGTACTCTTTCCTCCAGACCAGGTTATCTAAGAAATGAATTAAAAAAGAAAATCAAATCTAAAACCAATTTTTAAATTTACACCCAGTAAAAAATATGTCTGTACCCCACACCCAGATTCTTTTGTATAATAATACTAAGACCCCTACAAAACATTGTAATTATGCATTTGCAAAGAAAACGTCCATTTTCCAGACTTGGTTATTATTTAAAAATAAAATTGTCTAAAAACAAATACCCAATAATCTAACTAATGTGAAATAACATGGAGATCGATTGTAGACTTTCCTCCAGACACAATTATTTCAAGAATAAAAAAACAATAAAACCCAACCCCCAACAACGAATCTAAGAACCAACAATCCTCCAAATTAAGACCAAGTACAAAAGCACATGTTTAGAGCGTTGTCTCTATTCCAGACCCAGTCATTTACAAATTAATTCAAACAATCTTAAAAACATAAGACTTTGTCATATTCTTATTCCTGTTGAATAACATTATTATTATGCTTAGACCTTCGTCTAGACCTAGCTATTTATAAGATAAACAAATATTGAAAAAAATCAAAGCTGAGACCAATCTTTAAAATTAAACCCAGTTAAAATGCTTGGGTTTAGAGAGTTGTCTTTACCCCACATCCAGTTCTCTTAAAATACAAATTAAGCAAAAGATTAATCTAAAAACTTAGACACCAGCATCTCCCAAACTATAAAACCCTGTGATAAGGCATACCGTAAGTTGGTATACAACTTGTTTTTGTTTGATGGAAGTGAAATAAATAAAATTGAATTGAATTGAATACCACAAAAACGTCAAATTAATAAAAGGTGTAAATATTCAGATCTGAATGGTACGCGCCTTAAAAACCCCAAAAACAACAACAACAACAACAACGTTATTCTACATCAATGATATTGTGGCGTCTTTGTTAATATAGTTTGTCTGTTTTTATCGTTTCTAATAATTTCCTATTTTGAAATAACTGCATGGGTCTAGAGCAAAGACTACACCATATTTAAAGATTGGGCGTTGTGCGCCTGTAATCCAAGCTATGTGGGGAAGTTACAAATTGATGCAGAGGTTCGAGGTTCGAGCCCTGGTCACGTCTTTCGGATGGTGACGTTAAAGGTCGGTCCCAGACGTAAATAATCATATCTGACTGAGACACGTCTGACAAAACTCAAACACACACAAACCCACACACGTTTGCCCCCTGGAAAGATTAAACCTCAAGATGTTGATGGACCTGAATCCACCGACGGGACAGCCTAACTCCGTAACTCTGGTACGGGTGTGGGAGGGGGCTCTTCTTTCTTTGCCTGTCTCTCTTTCAGTCATTTCAAATCAGTTTTTTCCTATCTTATCACTTCTTGATCACATAAATCCTCTCTCTCTCTCTCTCTTTACTTAACGGGTCAATATAACCCCAGAAAATATATCTTAGGCCACTGAGATTATTGGAATTTTAACTAATAAAAAAAAGTGCTGAATATATTACAAATGGTGCTTGGTACACTGAAAATTTAAAGTACCGAAGAACTTGTTAAACTTTATCCCCTCTTGCTAGAATGATTTTCTTTTATATAATATCTCATAGATCGTCGATCAACAACCTTATCGTTTACGGGAAGTAATCCCCATATTGTGTGCTGATATCTTATTCCTCAGTTTTTTGTTTTATATGTATTTAAAGGTTTTTTTTTTCATAAAAAAGGAATGAATATACAAGAAATAATAATAATAAACAAGTGGAATGCCTCTGACCGTCTCACCTGCATCACGCGATTCAACATAGCAGCAGTGCTGACTTTGAAAACTACTATAACTCGCACAAGATGTTAAGTGATACTTGGTTACTCTTATTTCCACGTTTTATGAACTAGACCAATACACTTACAGAAATAGGATGGTAATTCAACAAATACCCCCAATGTGGCCAAAATTCATTGACCTCACATGACCTTTGACCTTGATCATGTGACCTGAAACTTGCACAGGATATTCAGTGATACTTTATTACTCTTATGTCCAAGTTTCAAAAGTCATATCAATAAACTTGCAAAGTTATGATGGTAATTCAACAGATATCCCCATTATGGCCAAAGTTCATTGACCTTTGACCTTGGTCATGTGACCTAAAATGCACACAGGATGTTCAGTGATACTTGATTACTCTTATGTCCAAGTTTTATGAACTAGACCAACATACTTTCAAAGTTATGATGGTAATTCAACAAAAAAACCCAAATCGGCCAAAGTTCATTGACCCTAAATGACCTTTGACCTTGGTCATGTGACGTAAAACTCATGCAGGATGTTTGGTGATACTTGATTAACCTTATGTCCAAGTTTAATGAACTAGGTCTATATATTTTTTAAGTTATGATGATATTTCAAAATCTTAACCTCATGTTAAGATTTTGATGTTGATTCCCCCAACATGGTCTAAGTTCATTGACCCTAAATGACCTTTGACCTTGGTCATGTGACGTGAAACTCTAATAGGATGTTAAGTAATACTTGATTAACCTCATGGCCAAGTTTCATGAACTAGGTTTTTATACTTTCTAAGTTATGATGTCATTTCAAAAACTTAACCTTAGGTTAAGATTTGATGTTGACGCCGCCGTCGCCGTCGGAAAAGCAGCGCCAATAGTCTCACTCTGCTATGCAGGTGAGACAAAAAGAAGTAATAAAAATAATACTAAATAAAATTGTTACCCTACTTCTCATACAGTGGGTGGCAAAAATAGTCAATCATGACTAATTGCCAAATAAAAACATGGAATGGAATGGTTATCCCCTCTTGTTAGAATGTTTTTCTTTTATATAATATATCATAGATCGTCAATCAACAACTTTATCGTTTTCGGGAAGTAATCCCCCTATTGTTTACTGATATCTTATTTCTCAGTTTTTAATGTTTGGTTATTTAGGTGTTTTCAAAGAAAAAAGGAAGGAATATACAAGATTTTTTTTCTTAAAGGACAAGTCCACCCGAACAAAATCTTGATATGAATAAAAAGAGAAAAAAATCAACGAGCATAACACTGAAGATTTCAACAAAATCGGATGTAAAATAAGAAAGTTATGGCATTTTAATGTTTCGCTTCATTTCACAAAACAGTTATATGCACATCTCGGTCGGTATGCAAATGAGGAACTGATGACATCACTCACTCACTATTTCTTTTGTATTTTCTTAAATGAAATTTTTTATTTTCTCGTCATTGTCATGTGAAATGAAGTTTCATTCCTCCCTGCAACACGTGGAAATTTATTATTTTAATATTTTGTGCTTTAGGCAAGGAGGTCCTAATTGAAATAATGTATAATTCAAACAATGAAAACCAAAAGAAAGAGTGAGTGAGTGACATCATCGACTCTCTCATTTGGATGTAGCTGGCTCGTTCATATAACTATTTTGTTAAAAATAAACAAAACTTTGAAATGTCATAACATTCTTATTTTACATCCGATTTTGATGAAATTTTCAGCATTGTGCTTGTCTGATTTTTCTCTATTGATTCAAATCAACATTTTTCTGAAGAGGACTTGACCTTTAATGGTTGCAGGGTCTTTGTTGTTGTTGTTGTGTTTTTAATGAATTTTATAACTGGGTCTGACAGAAAGACTACGCTACATTTCCATGTTATTCAACATAATAGGATCGTGGGTGTTTGTTTTTTTATAATTATTATAATTTTTGAAATAAATGGGTCTGGAAAAAAGACTTTGGACTTATATTATAATTTTTTAATTCACCGGGTCTGGAAAAAAGATTTCGCATTTTTGTGCCATATAAACTCATTACTATAAAGTTTCAGCTTTAGTTACCAGGTCTGGAGCAAAAACTATGCATGATTTTCAATTTACCAGTAGCGTCTGAAGAAAAGACTCAGCTCGATTCTCATTTTTATTCCACTGGAGTATCATTAATGTATCTCATTTGGGACTAAAATTATATTACAGGGTCTGGAAAAAGACATTGGACTTGCATTTTTATTTTTTAAACAACCGGGTCTGGAATAAAGACTTTGGACTTATATAATCATTTTTGAAACAATCGGGTCTGGAATATAGACTTTTGGCTCATATGATTATTTTTTAAACAACAGGGTCTGGAAAAAGACTTTGGATTTATATTATAATTTTTTAAACAACCGGGTCTGGAGAAAAGACTTTGGACTTATATTATCATTTTTGAAACAATCGGGTCTAGAATAAAGACTTTTGGATCATATGATTATTTTTTTAAACAACCGGGTCTGGAATAAAGACTTTGGACTTATATTATTATTTTCTAAACAACCGGGTCTGGAATAAAGACTTTTGATTTATATTATAATTTTTGAAACAACAGGGTCTGGAAAAAGACTTTGGATTTATATTATAATTTTTGAAACAACCGGGTCTGGAATAAAAACTTTGGGCTCATATTATTATTTTTGAAACAACCGGGTCTGGAATAAAGACTTTGGGCTCATATTACTATTTTTGAAACAACCGGGTCTGGAATAAAGACTTTTGATTTATATTATAATTTTTTAAACAACCGGGTCTGGAATAAAGACTTTTGATTTATGTTATAATTTTTTAAACAACCGGGTCTGGAATAAAGACTTTGGGCTCATATTATTATTTTCGAAACAACCGGGTCTGGAATAAAGACTTTGGATTTATATTATAATTTTTGAAACAACTGGGTCTGGAATAAAGACTTTGGGCTCATATTATTATTTTTGAAACAACCGGGTCTGGAATAAAGACTTTGGATTTATATTATAATTTTTGAAAAAACCGGGTTTGGAATAAAGACTTTGGACTTATATTATAATTTGTTAATTAACGGGTCAGGAAAAGAGACTTTGCACGTTTGTGCTAAAGGAACGCATTACTATACGATTTTAGCTCAGAACGGATTTGCCAAAAATCCCTTCAAATTTATTACATTTGTGGGTAAAGTCATTATTACATTTGTGGGCGATCAAAAATTATTACATTTGTGGGTAAAGTGCATTATTACATTTGTGGGTGAAATTATTACATTTGTGGGTAAAGTGTTATTACATTTGTGGGCGTTATTACATTTGTGGGTAAAGTGTTATTACATTTGTGGGCGTTATTACATTTGTGGGCGATTATTACATTTGTGGGTGTAACACCCCCCCCCCCCCCCCCGGGGGAAATAGCGAACCTGGGCAAATTGAGCAAACTCCGGATCAGCATAGAGTGGAACGTGGCCGAGTAGTTCATGGCAAACATCTCTGGAAATCAGATATAATATCAAGCAAAATAGCATTCAAGTCAACTTTGTATATCAATATCAAAATAAAAATAAAAAAAAGAAATAATCGCCAGACAAAATCATCTTTTCAATGTGATATTTGCTTTGAAAAATATCGTCCAATTAAAGTTCATATCGCATTATTCTACGTCTCATTTTTTTTAGATGGGCGTGGATTACAATCAACTATAGACAGAAATAATGACGAAACAATGATGCCGAAGAGTATGGGTACTAAATAAAAACCTTGCCGTACACCACTTAAAGACAAGAATAATTTACTTGCGTCATTTCCTATCAGATACCACTACCATGACTACAATCCGACTGATTCAGGGTGTAATATCTCGGTTGGCACAAAACGTATTTCATAACATTTTTTCAAAGTTTAGCCAGAATTTATTCTCCCCCATTTCGTAAATCGTTTTATGACATTAATATAACATTTTATTCCTCATGTAACATTGATTGAATAATCAGTCTCAGATTTGTGTTTAAATTTTCACTTTTGATTTGTTTTTCAAATATAGTAAGACTTGAAAAAAAAACACACACAACAAAATACATTTTGTATAAAAATATTTTAGAATATTATTGCTAAAATGTTATTTCAACAATGTTCTAACAATGAATTTTCCGAAGACTTAATTTCTCACATTCAGGGAACGTTTCATGGAAGTACTTGTCAGACGTTTCATCTATCCTATCTTATCCGACAGTTACTATGGTAACAGTGCCTCTTAGCCAATCAGAATCTAGGAGAGATGTTAGATCTGGCAACTTGTCGGACAAAAATGTTGATGAAACACTCCCAAGATATAGTTCCCTAATTTTTAGCTATTACACTGTAAAAAGATGACGTGCTAATTTGCACTTACAAGTGCTTGTATAGTGACTTTACTACGAGTGCTGATTTTCTAGTTTAAATTTGAACTGATGATGTTTTATAATGTTTTGTCCTAGCTGGGATGCACTGCTTACTCACGGCTCTGGGGTATACATAGGCCTTGCATGATGCCGCATATACTGGGTGCTGTGATGAACACGAAAGGCTAGTCCAGCAAAGTAGTCTCTGGCTGTCAGATGACCACCACCAGGACGGAGAGTAAATCCCGTTCTTTCTTTATGAACAGAGAGAGTGAGAGGGAAGATTATAAAACCCTTTTTCAAGAAAAACAGTATACCCCGACTTGAAGTCAATTTATTCACAATGGGGTGGGTGTCGGACATATTAATATTGTTTAAATAACTCAAAGTTGATGACTTTGTAAGGTTTTGAATTTGTGACGTCATATGCTTACTGCAGACCTTAAACCCAGTCACACCCGACCAGACTCATTCTTAAAGAATATCTTTGGTGTGGGACTTGATCACCATCACTTATTTGCTCCTAACGTCTTATATTTAATCTTATTTTTATCCAAGCTATTTAATATTTTAAAACAATTGTTAAAACCTTTTCAACAACTATTTCCAAAAATAAGTTTAAACAATAAACGCTAACTGTTAGAGCGAGTCTTAAACATAAACTACTTTTTTTTACAGAGTTTAGTTGGCAATTTACTGTTGCACTTGTTTTTATCTTGGACACTGTTGGAAAGTGTCTCCAGGTAAACTTTTGTTCCGCCGCAGCTGCCTAGGTGAGTACCTCGGCTCCTAACAGGTGCCAAGGAACGGTTTGAAAGAGGGAAGTGAGGGGGGGGGGGCTGACCATGCAAAAAAATCACAATCAGATGGGATCTGTTTACGGTTTTGTACACGTTATTTGGAAAAAGTGAGACGGTTGACGCCCCCCTCCCCCAGCCCCCCCCCCCCCCCGTTTCCGCGGCCCATACCTACCAACCCGGGAATCGATCCCTCCACATCACTCACCTTTCAGGTAGTTCGATACATCTTCTAACTGGGGGACGCTGTCCGGTTGGTATATGGAGTTCTCGATGAGATGAGAAAAATTACTGATGAATTCCTTGCAAGCACAATCCTGATACAGTTCACATAGCTTGGTGAAGACTTCAGTCCATGTCCCCGTCTCGGACGTAGTGTATGAAACTCTCGGTATACGATCACCACTAACACAGAAAACAAATAAAAGTATACAATATTTTAAAAATTGATCATTAGACCTGGTCGAGCTAGCCGTTGCTATTTTTTTTCTTCGAATTCATGGAACGTGCATAAGCCCTCTTGACTATATTTTCTTGGAGGCCCTGGATGGAAAATTGAAGATAATTATGTGAAGTAACTGTGCGAAACCTTTTACATACATGATAGACTCAGAGGTACTTAGATACAGAATTTAAACAGCAAAGAAAAAAATATATATTAGGCAAACATTTTTTTTTTGGCCTAGCCAGACGATAAATTCTATGTATTTACGTTTGACAAGTCCTTGCATACACGACTTTGCCTTTTCATATTTCAAATTATTTGCATAAAATACATTACTAGTATATATCAACGATAAACGTCTCAGGCGGCACCAAGGTAAATTGACAGGAACTGGGATGGCAAGGTGAGGCAATTGACTCCAGTGAACATTTTAGGAGCATGCCTACATCATGTAGTGTTTAGATACACCTACTTCTTTCTCCCTCGTTCTCTTCCCCTTTCCATCTCCCGGGTCCATCTCTCTCTCCTCCCTTCCCACTTTCTCCTCATTTTATTACAATTTGATCAAATTCGAAGAAATAAGGGGTCACGCCCAGCCCTGGTCACGCCCCCCCCCCCCTTTGCCTGGTCTTACCCCTTGACTGAGATTTCTTACTTACTGGCGGTACTCATAGGCCATGTCAGCAATCTCGTTTCTTCGTCGTCTATACACTGGATCGGAAAACCCCTTTAAGGTAGAAAGAAGTTATGATATAGATGATTAATATGACATGAAATAAGTTGTGTTGAAAAAAAAATGCTATATACTATAAAGATGAAGCCCTTAATTTATTCTGTCGAAAGAATAATAATTTAGGGGACGGGGACCTTCTTCAAACGTGAAAATTTGTAAGGGCCGGAATTGCTACATCCCTTGACCCACAGACTGCAGCGCATGAAAATAAAACCATTCCATCATTAACTCAAATGTTGAAAAATATGAATGCATGTAATTATAGTTAAATAAAAATCGTCGTGTTCAAGATTCTTTATACACTTATGAAAATAATGACCATTTCTTGAAACAAGAATTAAACATACTATGCATTAAAGCTTGAAAGTACTATTTAATATACAGTGCGTCCCAGAATAAACGAAACCGATATTTAGCGATCATTTATCATAACTTAATCATAAATAGAATAGACAAATGACCTACCAATTTAAAGCTTAGAATCTCCTCTTTCATCTGATATTACTAAGGTTATTTCTTATTCACGCATGAGTGAGCAAAAACAATTTGAAGAAAGGATACCAAAAACTCATTTGGCGGGGGTATCTGGGTTTCAAAAAGAAAACCACATTTTTGAAAAGTTCAATATCTGCTCTTTAATTTGGTACCTCAATTACAGAAAATGGTCAAGAAATAAAAACGTTCTGGTCATTTGAAATAAGGCTTGTATTTCCATAATTTCATGAGATAAACGTGTTTTCACCGGTTTCCCACAGAAGCTTTCGCATGGTGAACAAAAGATTTAATGCATGGCTGATCGTCAACAAAACGGAGTGTTGAGTGAGTTTGAAAGCCAGCCTGGAGAACCTCTTCATTTTATGAAATTATTGAAATTCAAGCCTTATTTCAAATGACCAGAACTTTGTTATTTCTTGACCATTTTCTGTAATTTAGGTATCAAATTAAAGAGGAGATATTGAACTTTTCAAAAATGTGGTTTTCTTTTTGAAACCCAGATACCCCCCGCCAAATGAGTTTTTGATATCCTTTCTTCAAATTGTATTTGCTCACTCATGCGTGAATGAAAAATAATCTAAGTAATATCAGATGAAAAAGGAGATTCTAAGCTTAAATTGGTAGGTCATTTGTCTATTTTCCTTATGATTAAATTATGATAAATGATCGCTAAATCTCGGTTTCGTTTTTTCTGGGACGCACTGTACATTTGCAGTCGTACGATTTTACTCAGTAGTTTTACGGTTGTATTATTTTTCTACTTACTGGGTGATCTGACTGGAGATCTACTTCTGCATTCAAATTGTGATTTGTAATTTCATCTAATTCTGTCATCCTCCTAGGAAACCAAGGAACTTAAAGAGAGAGAGAAAAAAAAACACATATCTTTGTTTTTACAAACTGAAGCAGTAGTACGTTAAACTATAGAAATCTAGTTTTCTAGTATAGTGTTCTAGTATTCTTATTATTGAAATTTACATTATACATATTGTTCTATTTTTATTGTCATTATAGTTAGCATCATTAAATCATAACCATTACCATCATCATCATTCTGTCACAACAATTACCACCACGACCACCACCATCATCATCACCACCATCATCACCATCATCACCACCACCATCAACATCATCACCACCATCATCATCACTGCATCATCATCATCATCATCATCATCATCACCACCACCACCACCACCAGCATCATCATCACCATCATCATCATTATCATCATCACCATTATCATCATCAGTAATACCATCACCGTCATCACGATTTTTACAATTTCTCTAAAGTTCAAATATATTCTTTTGATAATACCTGTTGCTTTGTTGTCTTTACACCTTGGATTCACCTCTAGGGCCTGGTCCCGATAGCCCAAGTCTGTCATCTCACCAATGTTTGAGGATTGGCCATTCGTCACCGAGAGCTCACCAAGATCTCCAGAGTTCTCATCTGCCCACACCACCTAATAAGGTCAGCATCAGTAGAAATTTGCATACATTTTAAAACGGGTAAAAATGCAGTCTTGTTGAGAATCGTGATCGGCATGGCCATACGTAGCGGGTAGTGGGGGGGGGGGAGGTGTCCCCCCATAAATATGGAAAACTTTTTATCTTTTTTTACTGAAAATTTTTAACAAATTTCACCCAAAGTGTGCATGAAATCCTTCAATTACACTTTAAAGTGAAAAAAAAACAGCCCATGCTGAGCTCGCTCGCTTTACTCCATCCCTCGCCTTCGAGGTTTTTTTTCGATTTTTTTTCACGTGTTTTGCTCCCCCATGAAAAAAAAAGGCGTATGGCCAGTGGGACCAGGAAAGCGGTAATTTACAGGGGGCGCATATTTCGGAGTCACTTCAGAAGGGTGGTGCGCAAAGAGGCAAAGGTTGAAGGGGGGGCACAAATTATTTAATTTATATGAAAGAAGAACAATTCTCAAATTCCTATTTTAGGGATAGCTAAAGTTAGAATAATCACTGCAATGACGCTAGGAGTTGAAATAGGGGCATAATTATTTCCATAATGTCGGAAGGATTGCGATATCGGCGCCCCCCCCCCCCCCCGCAGCACTGCATGCCACACAACACATCCATAATTCAAAACTAAGTTAAGCCACTTTGAACTTTTGTCCGATTTGATAAATAAAAACACGTCTCGGTCTACTTACTAACAAAATCTGCACACTTTCATAAAAAGATAGGGGCCTACCTGATAGTAATTCATTGAGACAATAAGTTCGTGGCGATTTTA
Source organism: Lytechinus variegatus (assembly GCF_018143015.1). NCBI lineage: Eukaryota > Metazoa > Echinodermata > Echinoidea > Temnopleuroida > Toxopneustidae > Lytechinus > Lytechinus variegatus. Next base: position 13,190,154 of record NC_054758.1, on the reverse strand, counting down.
TTTTTGTTTGATCGCTGGGTGGGGGGGGGCACTTTATTATAGTTTGGTGTACAGAATTCAAAAAATCGAGAGGGGGGTTAACACCAATACCCTTACCCCCCGAAATCACCGTCCATGATGGTTTTTTTTCTAACTATCGATTTTACTTTGACGGCGGAAAACTGTTATAAAATAATGAGCAAACTATTTCTATTGATATCGATTGGTTGTTTCCGAATCATGTGAATTGTGCATGTACACGGACACTTCGAGTATTATGTAGAAAAATGCATGGCAATTAAGTTAGAGAAATTTTTGAAAACACTGTAATTCCAATTCTTGGTTAAGTAGATAAAATGGGCATTTTAATGACATTGCATTACACCCCCCCCCCAATTTCTTCCTGTAATTCTGCCTCTACCAGTAATTTCTACCTGTTTGAGTTTCTAATTTTTGTTGAGGAATCCAGATCACCATAAACAATTTTCATTTTTTTATTTTATTATAATTATGTTGAGATATAATTATGTTATGCAGCTTTGAGGCTGGCAATCTTGACATTTCCTTTAAGATTTTATGGCTGCCAAATTTTATAACAATGTCACCTGGTATTTTCAGTTGGTATGTCTTAAGATGATGTTTATCTAATCTTGTAGTGTCAGTTGACCAAGCATATTGTGCATATTGGCAATTGTTGTAGTGGAAATTCCCTATTCTCTAATATCTTTCCTGATCTCAATATATCACTTTGTGAGACAGTTCGAGTCTTATCCTATCTTATTTGACTTTATCACGCTTATATTATCTCGAGACCTTATCCTAGCTTACCTTATTCCTTACTTCATTTTGTCTATCTTATCTTACAAAGTTGTATCTTATCTCATCGTATCGTATCTAATCGTATATTGTCTACTCTATTCTTATCTTATCTTAACTTATCATATCTAATCTTTTCTTAATAGATTGTGTTATTTTAGATTATTTTATCTTATCATATTTGATATCATATTTTCTTATCTGACCTTACATGATTTATATTACTTTATATTACTTTGTATTATGTTTTAAATAGAAATGGAATAAAGAATTGAATTGATCTATACCATATTATCTTACTAATCTTATCTTAGGTTATGTTATGTTATCTCATCTATTAACTTATCCTATTTTGTTTCATAATTATCCTTGTGTCCTATGTCTTTTCCCCCATTTCTTATCTGATATACTCTTATATATAATTATGTCACCTCAACTTTTATACCAATCTTATCCTGGGTTGTGTTATCTTATCTTATCTGTTTACTTATCCTATCTTGTTTCATAATTATCAGTGTCTTATGTACTTTTTTCCGTTCTTATCTACATATTCTTATACTTTAACCTTACCAAATCTCATATATTACCTCACCTTTTATGCCAATCTTATCTTGGGTTGTGTTATGTTATCTTATCTCATACGTTATGATATCTTGTTTCATAATATAGCCTAGTGTCTTATGTAATTTTCCCCTTTATTATCTTACATGATTATAATTTAGCTTAACTGTGTCACCTCATCTATTATCTTATCTTACTTTAATATCCCATCTTATCCTGATAAGCTCTTTTAACGAAGAATAGTAAATTTTCACTTACCTTGGTATAGTGCTGTCACTCAATTAGAGTGAAAGTATGAATATTACATATAAATTTTACTCTAAAAAGGGTTGTGTTATGTTATCTTAGCTCATTTAATCTTTTTTTTAAATCTTATCTTATCATATCTTATTTGTATTATCTTATCATTATGTTATCACTATCTTATTTTATCCTATACATCTACATATTGATACCAATGTTTGACTCATGTAAATTTATTTTACCCTATGCCATCTTACCTTCTCCGAGCATACTGTGTTGCCTTTAGTCCTGCACGCATCCATTTCTTGATTCTAATTGAAGTTAGATGTTGAAAATATGTATTCTCCTTTCGGGCCCTTTGAACACATTAATTGTAATTGATAAGTTGCTTTTCTCCTGTGTCTGACATTCACATATTTCCAAAGGTGGATCAATATTGCAAACACGGTCTTGCAATAGAAAGAGTTGTGATCTATTTTATGTCTGGGGATGCTAGGGGGAACTGAGTTGGCTGCTTAAATTCTTGGGGAGATTGTATGGTACTTTCCTGATCAAACATGCGTGCAGTAATTCTTTTTGGACATCGTAGTGAACCAGTGAAGTGAAACTTCTTGAAAAGCTATTTTGAAACCTCATTGAAATTATAATTCTTCAACATAAAGCCTTAGCACTCCTTTCATTGTCCTGTGGGTAATGTGATCACTATTCACAAGTCAGAATCAAACCAGAAGAGCTGTTTTTCCTATTCATACCGACTGTGGCATGCAAAAAAAAAAAATGCACAAATGGTTGGCCTAGTGACCTATTTTGTCAAATTTGACTTCCAATATTTCTTTTTCCGACTTGGGCATGTGATCTAGCTATAATTATTGATGGACCCATGATTTACATTTCTTTTGTCGCAAGTTGAGTTAAAGCCAACAACAGTTCTGTGATCGCGGTTTGAGCCACTGATGTTTGGATGGTCTGCCCGGGGGGGCCACTTCCATTCACGAGTGGATACCATGCGCGACCATGGGGTCTCGAAAAGCACCCTAAACACGTAATTTTCATATTCTTAAAATGCACCCCTTAACAAGTATTGGTGTGTGAAACCCATCCCTTAACAAGTATTGGAAACAAAACTCTTGGCAAATATTCCCTGAAATGAACCCCTAAACAAGTACAGGAATGTTTTATTGTTTATACGGGTCCTTTGGTCGTCGGCTTTATCCTATTTAGTTTAGTACGACCCAACCGTCTACACCTCGCGCAAATCGGACTCTAAACACGAAGTGTTGAGGCAAAAAGGACATCCTTTATAAAACATTTTAATTTTGTTTTATCATCCCCGCAAATTCGACCCTAAACACGTAATTTTCCTGGCGAAATAGATACCCTTTTTTCATTATTTTTGTGTTTTTGACACCCTTATCACGTTACGTACGTAACGTGCCCTAACGTGAAAAAGACATCCTTTTTACGTGTTTTTTTGGTCGCGCATGGTATCCACTCGTCAATGTAAGTGGCCCCCCCGGGATGGGCTGGGCCGGGGGGGGGGGTGATTAGGAGGCCACGACCCCCAGAAGTCTCAAGACCAAGAAAAAAAAGAGAGACATAAAAAAGAGAAGGAGAAAAAAAGTTGAATTATGTTCGCTCTCTCAGAGTAGATCCTTTTAACCCATGTCCCATATCAAGCCCCTCAGGTCTTTTTTGCCTCATTATGCCACTGCATGGTTTGAGCATTCCATAAGAAAAATTAACGGATTTATTTTAATCATGTTATCGGTACACTGGTATTATTCGTTGTGAGAACAAATGCACATGTACCATTTTCCCTGGCGCCATCGACACCTTTATAGCGAGCAGCTGGCATACATCAACTAAAAAAAAGGGATGGCACCATTCATGGTATTTCAATAGGGGTCGGGAGCAGTGCGGTAATGAGCCAACGTGTTTTTTTTTTGGGGGGGGCACACTATGACATATGGGGTTAACTTTATAGGAGAAGTCGAACTCGAAGAAAAAAATGACATTATTTGAAAAAGAAAATTTGATTTTGTGATAGCTTTTCAATTTCAATTTATTTACCATCTTTAAAAATAAGTGTACATAAAAATCTGACATGAAATACAAATACATGTTGTTTAAAAATGGAGGGATGCCCTTAATAAATACAATGCTTGTAAGCAGGGTCCCAACATACACTAAATATTTTAGGTTAACATTATGAATTATAACATTATAATACAAATTATTATCTTTTAAAATCATAATCACCCTTTTCCTCTTTTATATCACCTTTCTTCCTGTCGGATTTTTACTGAATTATGGAACTTTTTTCATCTTTACTCTTCTGATTGATTTTTAGTAATATGTTGTATTTTATTTTATTTCATTAACTTATAATTTTATTTTATGTTATTTAATTCAATTTTATTCATTTATTAATTTACCTATTTATTTAATCATTTACTTATTCATTCATTCATTCACTCATTTCATTTATTCATTTCATTTATTCACCTATCTATCTATCTATCTATCTCTCTATCTCTCTATCTACCTATCTATCTATCTATCTATACTTTCTATTTATTAATTAATTTATTCATTTATTTACTTGGGGGTGGGTCAATGTCCCCAAGCCTCCCACATTCCATATAACGCCAGTGACTGAAAGCAAATGTGCCATTCTAGGGAACACCAACACAAAAATGACCCTACAATGGAATTCAGACAAAAGCAATGACGGCGACAGGCAGGGGCGTAGATAGCGGGGGGGGGGATGCATCCCCCCCATAATTTTAGGTGGGGGATGGTGTGTACAATCATCCCCCCCCCCAGGTTTCTGTGGGGGAAGAAGCAAAACTATACAGTAATAAAGCAATGAATGCTAGTTAAAATCAATCAATAATAATAGCAGTAATAATCATAACGTACAGCAATGACAAACATGATCAAAATTGGACTTTTATTCAGAGTCAATCATCGTATATGTATTTACAACTTGCAAGTTTTAAGTAATAACAACTGTCTTGCGTCGTCATATACATTTAAGGATCGTTATTCAGAGTTTCACCAAGTACATTTCCTTATAATAATTATGTATTTGCAAAGGAGATAAGTTCAAAATATTTCATTACAGATTTAAGAAAGTGTCGCTTAATCACTCCCTTTCAGAGCAATTGCTTTCATAACACATGAACACTGTTCAAACGAATTGATAAGAAATTACCTATACACATACACTGACCCTTTTCCCTGCTGGCCATGTCCTCAACCCCTACTTTGCAAAGGAAAGGTGAAAATTTTCAGTCTCTAAGGAGCGAATTAGTAAATGAATGATTTTGGAATGAAAGTGCAAATTTTGGATGGCCTCAGTGATATCCGAGGTTTTTTTCACTCAATATTCACTCTTTCATATATTCACTCCTTAAAGAGTGAACTATTTCACTAATTTTTTCAGAGTACTTTGCACTTTTCAAAGAAGGTAGAATCATCCAATATATAGACATGCCTTAATTCACGAAGGCAGATTGAATCAATCCAAAGATAAGATTAATTTATGGTCTAAGATCACAGAACAAGCCTAACTCGACCCTCAGCGTGTTCATTGTCGGACCTTTGACAAAAAACATAATCATCTCGCGCATTTACGCGATAAAAATTATCTATACAGTTTACTTCCGACAACCCGGTGAGGTTTATTTCATTTCCATACTTAATTCAATCAAGCCTTTGTAATCATGGTAATTTTAAACAGAGTGTGCTTATCATTTTAGTGTCCGCATATCTGCACGTGGATAAGAAATATAATGTTGAGCTTTTTTTATTTTACCCCTATTACTATAATTGTAATTGATATTTTTTTAGTTATTTGGCTGTTTATTTGTTTATTCCTTTAGTTGTTTAGTTGTTGATTCATTCGTTTGATCATTAACAATATCGCTACTTTTAAAAGAGTATACTACTATCATTGACTATACTAGTAAAATAAGGAATACTAGTTATTCTAGATCATGTTTAGCAGGACTGTCATGACCAAGATGATAACTAGACATCCGACAAATGACATTTCTCTTATGATCATCTTTACTCATTGTCATTAATCAAACAAAAGATTACTGCCATGAAAAATGTGCAAGGAAGTTTATTACTGGATGCCCTGTTTATTGCTGAAAGCAAAGTGATAATCCATGAGGCAGATCGTGTTATTTTGTTATCTTTAACTCGTCTGCTTTGGCCCATGATATTTTGTTTTTATCGAGTACGTTATCTCCTTCATTCTTTATATTTATATATTAATTATATATATATATATATTTATATATATATATAATATATAATTTGTATATATAATTTATACATTTATACATAAACATATATATATATATATATTCTATATATATATATATTTATACATACATATATATATATATATATATATATATATATATATATATATATATATATATATATATATATATATATATGACCCAGCTAGTAGGGATCATCCCCCCCCCCCCCCAGGTCTAAGGACCTGTCTACGCCACTGGCGACAGGGCTGAAGTCACGGTATTTGGTAACTGGTAAGGATTGGACAACGTGAAATGAATAATTGATTACTGGGATCAAAGATATTCAAAAATTATCGTCATGCTCAAGTAAAATGAATTAACATCAATGTCACACTCTTCGAGCAATTGGCTGGGATTTGTCGGGCTGGATTGGGGTTGAGTTTGCCGACTTGGAAACTAAAGCATGAAGAATTGAGTAGAACAGTGTACTAAATTGTGACGGATTCGTCCCTTGGCCGACTCGGTGGCTTCTTGGTTGGTTGCTCGGGGAGTGAAAAAGTAAATTCGTAAACATGTGAACTTTGATGCACACAGCCAGATCTGTTTTGGTTAGTCAAACGCTAATGTTAAGTATATAGAATGAGTGTTTCCGTATTGGGAATGAGCTTTTTTTTTCTAGTTGCTGTCTTTGAAAAGGAAGAAGAGTAAGAAAAGAAAAATAATTTTAGTATCATGGTGGGAATGATACCGCTAACAACACTCGTTTGAATTTCCATCAACACCGAAAGATTATATCTTTAATGCTGTATATAATTATTTAACAGATCGTATGCGTGGTTTTCTCTCTCTTTCTCTCTCTCTTTCAATTTACTTCTTTCTTCTTTTCCTTTCCACCATGAAAAGTATGAATTTTTTATTGGAATGCTTACCTACAATGTGCTCACTATTTTTTTTTTTTTTCTCATCATGCTCACTGTGATGGTACTGTATAATATAATTGTTAAGTTCATTCAGTCAAGATTATTACAAGATTTAATTGCAAATGATATTGATCTTTGTATACATGTATAGGGCATAGGCTGAAAGCCACAGCTGATTTAGCTGCCATCTACAGAGGAAAATCTACACGTATGCTTATCGTTGTAGTTATATGTGCTTAAATTTTCCGTTCAAATTCATGTTCTGTTTATTCGTTCTATGTGGCCTTCTGCAGCTGTTGCCTGAAGTTTCTTTGGTGCTCCTTATTTGTTTAACCTCAATTGATTATGTAGTCTTGCTTCACCTGGAAATATTCAATTTTCAGTCTTGTTTTACTTGGCATGAGTAGTTTTCCATTTAGTGATGTCAGTGACTTTGATTTGAACCTTCTTTTTCAATTACAGCAAAATGCTGGCAGTTTTTCGATTTCTGACGAACAATATGAACAAAATATTTCTGACACTATGAACAACAACGTAGAGGAATTTGAATATACTTTTGATGTCAATGACAAATCCTTTGTTAAATCTCAATACTACACCCAGAACCAATTTGTCAACAATTTAAAGTCAGCTGGAAAGAATGACTTGAACCTTTTGCATCTTAACATCCGCAGTGCAAATAAAAATTTCGAACAACTGAGCTTATTATTAGATAATACTAAAGTAGATTCTTTTGTTATTGGCCTGACCGAAACCTGGTTTACGGATGCTCCTCACACTATACATTCCTTGTCTCAGCATAACCTTATATTTAATAATAGAGTAAATAGGCGAGGTGGTGGAGTAGCACTGTACGTTCCAATACACCTGCATTACATTGTACTTCATGACTTAAATCTGATGAATGAAACGATGGAGACGGTTTTTATCGAAATAACATTATCCAAAAGAAAAAACGTAGTTATAGGTACAGTTTATCGTCCACCTTCTTCCGATCATAATACGTTTCTAAATGAATTACAACAACTGCTTTCTAATCCTTTGCTTCAAAATAAACATTGCTTTTTGATGGGCGATTTTAATGTTGACCTCTTAAAATGCAGAGAGGATAATTTCTCTCAAGATTTTCTAAACACTTTATTATCATTTTCATTTATTCCGTTGATTACCAGACCCACTAGATTTTCTTCTCATTCAGGAACTTTAATTGACAATATTTTTTCAAACGTTGAGAGAGAAATTGATTCTGGTGTCATTCTGTCTGACATCTCTGACCATTTTCTTATTTTCGCTAGGATACCATCTCTCTTTGATAACAACTCGTACTCTTCTCATGTAAAAATGGTTAGGAAAATTACCCCTGAAAAGATTGCCAAACTCAAGGATAAGCTAAGTTCACTCAAATGGAACGAAGTATTAGTTACAAACGATGTTAACGAATCATATGATAATTTCATGACTATCCTTCTCGATTCTTTTAATGAATGTATCCCTCTTGTAAAATATAAACCAAACAACAAACGGACACCACGAAACCCCTGGGTTAGTAAATCACTTTTAAGATCTATCAATAGAAAAAATAACCTTTATTACAAGTATCGTGCAAACCCGTCAGATGCTGCTCGTGAAAAATACGTCAAATATAAAAACACCTTGACAACTCTTTTGAGATCTGAAAAAAAGAAATTTTATTGTTCTAAATTTGCAGCGAGTTCAAATAATATAAAAGATACATGGAAAGTAATCAATGATGTCTTAAATAAGAAAAAAGATCGCAATACTATAAGACATGTGAAGATCAACAATTCAGTTATTAATGATAATTTTGATATAGCTATGAACTTTAATAATTATTTCTCAGGCATTGGTCCAAATCTTGCCAACGAAATACCACACACAGATAAAACCTTTGAATGCTTTCTAAAGAACCAAAACCCACATTCACTATTTTTTATTCCAACCGATGCTAATGAAATCATAAAGATAGTAAAAGAACTTAAAAGTAAAAAAAGTCCAGGCTATGATGAAATAAGTAATGACTTGTTAAAAGATATCATTAACGAAATTGTTATTCCTTTAGAACACGTCATGAATTTATCTCTTGTTAATGGTATAGTTCCCGACCGAATGAAAATTGCGAAGGTAGTTCCTATCTACAAAAAGGGAGATCCGTCCGATATAAGTAATTATAGACCTATATCTCTCTTATCTTCTATTTCCAAAGTCTTAGAAAAAATTATATACAATCGTACAATAAAATTTGTGAGGAGTTTTGGTCTTTTATCAGAATCACAATTTGGCTTTAGGCAAAAGCATTCAACAACACATGCAATCTTATATTTCATTAATCATATAGCGACTGCTGTTGACGACCACCTTCACACTCTTGGTATCTTTCTGGACCTCTCCAAGGCCTTTGACACCATTGACCATGAAATCTTATTGTCTAAACTATCACATTATGGAATTAGGGGGAAGGCCTTGGAGTGGTACAGAAGTTATCTTACTGGAAGAAAACAGTTTGTCTCCATAAACAATTCTAATTCCGATTATAATGACATGATTTGCGGAGTACCCCAGGGTTCGCTTTTGGGGCCATTATTATTCATTCTATATATCAACGATTTTCAGGATTCATCAAAGGCCTTGTCTTTCATATTATATGCAGATGACACCAGTGTTTTCTTTTCACATAAAAATCCTGATACTCTTGTAAACATAGTAAATACTGAACTCAGATGTATTCATGAATGGATCTGTTGTAACAAACTTTCTTTAAATGTTGCAAAGACCCAGTGCATGCTTTTTAGTAATTCAATCACAGCTCTACCCAGGAACGTCTTTCTTAATAATATTTTAATCGATATTGTCGATTCAACGAAATTTCTTGGTCTATATATAGATAACAAATTTTCATGGAAGCCGCACATTACGTATTTATCAAAACTTTTATCTAGAAATGTTGGCGTCATAAACAAACTAAAAACTTTTTTGCCTCCAAACGTTTTATCAAATTTGTATAATACCCTTATTCTTTCTTACTTAAATTATGGGATATTAGCTTGGGGCAGTTCCTCTAGAAATCAGTTGGATAGACTACTACTTACACAGAAAAGAATAATGTGAATCATTTGTCATAAACACAGATTAGCTCACTCAGATCAATTGTTCTTCTCCAATAAAGTTTTAAAAATACAGGATTTGTACTCTCTTCGCCTGGGCTGCTTTATGTTTCAGTTAAACCAAGGAGAGCTGCCAACTTCCTTAAGTTTACTGTTTTTAAGAAACGAGATTTTGCACAGCTACCCCACCAGATTATCGTCATCTTTCCATCTTCCGAAGCTCAGAACTTTTTACAAACAGAAGACTATTGTTTATACTGGTCCCCATTTTTGGAATTCTCTAGATGAATCTTTAAAACTGACACCAAGCTTATTTTCGTTCAAACATAAGCTTAAGACTACACTGATAAATAACTATAATGTTACACTATGATTTTCCTGCAGGAGGCTGTTCATTGTCCCATGTTTGTGCTTGAGTTGTTCTGATGTACTTGTCCCGTTTAGTGTAGTCTTGTATCGTCCCGTCTAGTTTGTATCTTTTTATACCATTTTCATTAATTAATGATACTGTAATATTATTTTGGGGAACCTGAATTACAAGCTCCGCTTTCCAAGGTTTCCCCCACAATATACAGCTAGCATTTAAGTTAAAACTGAACTTTCTAAAATTCAATTATACATTATATCTGTGTACTGGACCTTTGTGAACTATTTCAATATTTCTAATTGTTAATTTATTCTATACTCACATTTCTGTTGTAAAATAATTATCTTTGCTGTTATTGTGGAAATAAACGAAATGAAATGAAAATGAATTAACATCGACATAAAATTCTTGCTGTTGCTACAAACAAAATACAGTATATGATATGTATTGATTAATTACAAAAGTAGATTATATATCAATGATATCCTGATAAATACACAACTATAAGAAAATTGCAAACCTAAACTACATTTCCAGAAAAGTGGCGCTGATTAGTAAATGGTGCTTAGGAGGAGTCCGCCAAACTCAGGATCCGGTCAAAACATGAATATTATGGCAGTGTACGTTGGAGCCCGGGAACGGGTGCAACACATTTTCTCCTGTAATATACGCTAAAAGGCGCCAGGGTAAAATAATTGTGTGTAGGCCTATTCGCCATAGGCCTATATTATCACTATCAATATTTCATTTTTTTATTATAGAAATTAGGATTCAAAATGTAATAATAATAACAATAATTATAATGATTATTATAATATCATTTGTTAATGAAACTACTACTACGTACTTCTACTACTACTATTATGAAAAATACGAGACATTTGACTTCCTCCTGCTCGTACGCACGGGCGTCCGTCGATATAACACATGATATTTTTATGAAAATATGCACCCTTTTTCTTAAAAGTTGATGGAGAGGGGGAAAAATTAATCGTATCAAGTCGGGGTATTCAGTAATGAGTACAGGAGAAACTCTATTTCACTGATTTTCATGATTCATCCCATTTGATTAACTCATGCATCTATTCGTGTTTTGGGGCTAATCTTTCCCTTACGCATTGCTTTTTGGCAGAAGTTCTATGGAAAATGCACCTTTTTTCACACAAACTTTGAGACACTCTGTATTCATTCTCCCATTGCTCGAGAATGAATGGGCAGTTAACGACGGGGTGAAAGATTTATTGAAGAATGGAATGTATATTTCATGAAAATGAAAGCCATTTCCCCATTGGATGTTATCTTCAATACGTGTTTTTTTAGATGAAGTTAGTTGTCGAATAGGCTCTACTGGCATTTGAGGTCTCTATCGGTGACGTCACTCAAGATCGTCATGCCTGAACCATCGGCCAGGCAGGTGTCGCAATGGTAGTATGATTTATGCATAATGCACTCGATATATACAATAATCTTGTTCTCCCGTTCAAATGAATGTGAAACTTATATAATTTTCATCAGAGCATTCAGCAGGAGTACTGTAGTACACATTTCTTTATTATATGTGAATTAAAATCCCTCCAGCATGTCCAGTGACTTTGATCACCCCTATTGTGATAATGTAACACAGTCAGCTGTTTGCACTCAGGGTCACTCCGTGACCTGTGTGTGCGTTCAAACGTACGGTACACGATTTTCTGTCTCATTTAGGCAGAAATCTTTCATAATGACTACTACTACTACTACTACTACTACTACTACTACTACTACTACTACTACTACTACTACTACTACTACTACTACTACTACTACTACTACTACTACTACTACTACTACTACTACTACTACTACTACTTCTATTACTACTACTACTACTACTACTACTACTACTACTACTACTACTACTACTACTACTACTACTACTACTATTACTACTACTACTACTACTTCTATTACTACTACTACTACTACTACTACTACTCCTACTATACTACTATTGTATAATAATATTTGAAGGATCGATGATAAAAAGCACAAAGATTCGCCATACGATCTACTGTAGATCGTAGTATGGTGAGACCAATCAAACAACTATTACTACTTCTTCGGAAATAACCTGGCAGGATACATATCATTTTTCAGAAATTAAAGGGGAAGTTCACCCTGAAGAAAACTTTGTTGTAAAAATAGCAGAAAAAATAGTAAAAAATATTGGTGAAGGTTTGAGGAAAATCCGTTAAAGAGTAAGAAAGTTATTAGAGTTCAAAGTTATGGATTTGTGACGTCATAAACGAGCAGCTGCCCCATGTGTTATATAATATAAAATGCATGAATTTCAAATTTTTTTATGGTTCCTGATGACTTAATTTTGTTTTCTATTCATGATCGGGTGTAAAGTGATTTGTCTATTGATATACAAAAGGTGCAGTGAAAACCATTTTCAATTTTCTGAGAAAATGACATTTCATTGATTTTTTACCATTCGCTATGTAGGAATGCTGCTCGCATATGACGTCACAAATCAAATAATTGAAATTCTAATAACTTTTTAATTATTTGATGAATTTTTCTCAAACCTTCGGCAATATTCTTTATTATTTTTTCTGCTATTTTTACAATAAACTTTTTGTCAGGGTGAACTTCCCCTCTAAATGTGATTGAAAATTTTGGGGATTTAGTGTTCAATTTGGGGATTTTTTAGTGCCTTTTTGGGAATTTCCTTCAGCTCGGACCTGGCAACACTGGCAGACTTATATTTGAAATACAGGTGGCATTAGGTAAGAGTTCCATATAAAATATTAACAATAATTACTAATATTAATAAAAACTGTAATCTCGGTGTTATGTTTTAATCAATTCGTCTACGTCTTGAATCAAAACTAACATTTGTGTTGTTTTTGTGGAACAGTCTCACAATATCTGCGAGAAATCGGTAAGCATTTCTTTTTTTTTGCATTTTAAATCATGAAATGGTTCTAGTTACTTAATGGTCTATATGGCTACCAAGCAATATGCATTTTTTGTTTAATGAATGATTAATTTGTCGCCGAAAAGATGGTTTTCGGTGACGGTGAGTGTCCGCGCGGAAACTTCCTCCTCCGAAAATCGTTAATTGTTGTCCCATACGTAGCAGTTTTTGCTGGTGATAATTGCAATACTAGTAGTCCCAGCCATGTCTTTATCTGAACCTGGATCACTCACATTCAGTGGCGTAACAGGCGGGGGGGGGGGGGTGGGGGAGTTAGGCCACCCCCCGGCGAATTTTACTGGGAAAATAAAAAGAAAATAGGCCTAGGCTAGGGAAAAAGAGAAAAGGGAGAAGAAAGGGAAAATTGGAAATGGAAGGAAAGCAGGCAAAGGAACAAAAAGAACATGTGGGAAATACCAAATCATTGACATTGCGCAATAGCCTAGGGCTAGGCCTTCATTAGCATGATTAGGAAAAAAGAATAGGGTAATTTAATTAATTAAAAGATGACAAATAGCAAACAAATGCGGAAAGTGAAGGTAGAATGGAATTAGCCAAAAGCTAAATTGAGAAACAAACAAGGGGCAAGAAAAAAGCTTAACATGACCGGGCTGCCGAGGATTGAAAATATACTTAATGAGAGTGGGAAGAAAGATGGACTGGCTGCAACATTGTGTAAACTTGCTAACATACCTTGTTAACATACCTTGTTGCGGGCGTAAAGTTTTACCTATGAAAACTTGTTTGCCCCTCTCTTTCCAATTTCTTGATTTCTTGGTTTCATAAAGTCAGTATAGTGGAACAAAACTGGAACTAGTTGTATGGCAATGTGTGGTTTCAGCAAGTTAATAATGAAAACATGGGCATGTAAAAGATAGGTTTGGGTTAAACTTATCCTTATTCGGCTTCCAAGATTTCTGCAAGTTTGATTTGAAAGAGTTTATGGAAGTGCTCTTCACTACTTGGCTTGGCAAGTTATTCCACTCAGATACTACTCGATATGAGAAAGAATTTTGTCTTTTTCGAGTATTTGCTCGAGGTTTCTCGATCTTATATATATATGTCCTCTAGTTCTGGAGTCTTCATTGAATTTGAAGAATTTAGAAGTCTCTAGATTGTCAGTCCTTTGAGTTATTCGGAACACTTGGATAAGATCTGCTCTGTGACGTCGGTAAGATAATGAAGGTAACTTCAATTGGGCCAATCTTTCCGGGTAACTCTTGTTGTGTAAACTCGGAACTGCTTTTGTAGCTCTTCGTTGAACTATTTCGAGTTTCGCCTGATCCTTCTTTAAGTATGGATGCCAAATCTGTGAACAATACTCCAAAGCAGGTCGAACTATGGACTTATAAAAAAGTAGCTTGAAGCTCTTAGGTTCAAGGAAAGAGAAAGATCTCTTGATAATCCCCATCTTCTTATTTCCTGCCTTTGCTATCTGATCTATATGCTGAGAAAAACTTAGCTGATCGTCGAAAATGGCTCCTAGGTCCTTTTCACTGTGGCTCGTTTCGATGGTCGGGCCATTCAAACTTAACTTATCTTAATTAAATCTTAATGCAATAATAGTCGCAATCAGGACAGAAAAGTCCTTGGCCAAAGGCTTGAAATATTTACCATTAAAAAGTCTCAATGTTTACTTTGGGGTAATTTAATGAAATATTTACATCTGACCCCCTAAATGTTGGACCTTCATGAAATTTTCTGTCTTTGATTTCTGGTTCTTATGAAACTGTGTAATGTACCTAAAGGACTATGACTTTGTAAACTTATATAGTGAAGTAAAACTTGAGATAAGTGGGAGTTGGACGTACAAAAAGGTTGGACCATTTTATAGAATTCCCCTTTGGCTAAATCTCTAAAGCTACATGGGGCTCTTCCCAGAACCCATATTAGGGGCTCTTCATCTATAACCCTCAAAGAGCTCTATATCCCCCTCCCTAAGGCCCTTCCATATTAAGCTTTACATTCAGTCACAGGCGTACAGGGGGTGGGGGAGGTGTTGGTTCAACATCCAAGGGGATATAAAAGAAAATATAGGAGGCAACGTCATGTAATGAATAGAAAACAATGAAGTATGTTATTTGCAGAATATAATGGAAAAATCTACAGAATTTAATTTCAAAACGCAATTTTTTCAGGCTCACTTCGTTGGCTGCCAACTTATTACAAATTTTCCCACAGCTATGTTGTGCACCCTCAAAATATTTGGTTTTATATGCAACTAAAATTAGGCATTTTAAAGTCTTTATGCTGACCTAGGACTGTCTGAGCCTCTGAGAGGAGCCATGGAAACATGTCACATCAAGACAGTAGATGATCAACTTGGCTGCCAGAAAATGTGAACATAGTGAAGATTTTGCTAAGTTTTAACTACATTGTTCTATCAAAATATAAAAAGAAAATTTAAGGCAAATGCACCTAGTGCCATTGCCTAGCCTAACTGAAATTAAATTAATTCAAATTTTAAAATGAAGGATTGCATTTCATAAAAAAAACTGAATCGTTATTCTCGACAGTCGTGACAAATGATAACAAGTGCTACAATCCAATTCAGAGCACGAACTGAAGTTACTGAACAATAGAGGTCGTGATCTACAGTAGGCCTAACTTGTTCTTTCCGTCCACTATCAATTGGTGTGGGGGGGGGGGTGGTTGACTTTGTCTTTTAGTAATACAGTTTGGATAGTGTGTTTGGCATTTATGATTATATAGCACTTTTTCATATTAAATGTGTGAAGCACAGACTGTTTCTGCTATCCAAGTGCTTTATGATGCAAAGAATTCTTTAAGACAAAATGGATAGATTTTCAATTGTTATCCAGGTTTTAAATTAAGTTTGGACCCCGACTATGGTAGTGGCTGAATTCACCTCACACTCACAGAGAACACCCTCACTTCATCTTTTATTTTTTTTCATTTTTTAGTTTAAATCCCCTCTTGCTGTTAAAAACATGAAATAGACACTCCACTCCACCATTTGAAATTCCAAGGTAAAATGCTTCAACAATATGTAGGTAAGGGCACTGTGGCCAAGTGGATTAGTCTTGGACCTTTGACACACAGGGTCATGGGTTCAAATCCCAGCCATGAGGTAGTTTCAGCAAGGAATTGAACCACATTTTAGTGCACTCAAACCAGATGAGGTAGATGGGTACCTGGTAGGAATTTATTCAAAGATATGTGTGTGCGCTGTGATAATTATGGCCACCCAGCTAAAGCCAGGGTTATTTTATCCAAGTGTTTTTGAATCGCATAGAGATCTTATAAACATAATACATTGTATGCGCTATACTATTATTATAATTATAAGTAAACCTGTTGCTTGACACTTACATGTAACTAACAAACATACTGTATATTACATGCCGTTTATATCTGTTTGGAATGATTTCAGGTCAGAGATGGCGAACCTCGCTGAAACCCCACAGGAGTTCAAGTACGAGACAAAGTTTGTGGTCCTCAACTACCTAGGAATCCTACCAAGGTTTGAGGAGATCGGGGATGAGTCTGATGGTGAAAGCGATGACAGGCTGGATGACGACGGGGATGATGCCATGAGCTTTGGGTTAAGAAGTCAAGCTAGTTCACATTCACAAGGTGAGTAAAGTGTAGAACAGGGCAGTGGTGTATAAGACGGGAGGGGGGGAGAGTCAGACAATGTTAGATTAGAATATTGTGTCAATCATGTGTTAATCCTCATATTAATGATGATGAATAAGCAAGAACTTTCTTCGAACTCCATTGATTTGTTCAGCTGCAGACTACAGTACATATTATCTTCAGAAATCATAGTACTGTAGGCACATCTGTATTTTTATCTATGTTTAGTCATGACCATAAACAACATGCAGTGTAGAGTGGAAAATTTGATTAGTTTTCGCAATGGACTTTTGTCTCCCACAAATTTCATGCTTAGTATTACTTCGTATTACTCTTTTCTATAGAATAAACATATGATGACCATCTAGGCTTTGTATCACAAAGGTTAGCGATTAATCGTACGCTTGCATTGTAGTCTATGGCCTACAATGCATCTATAGATATGCTTCCATTGTAGTCTATGGAATCAATCTATGATCATTGCTAAGTTTTGTGTTACTGGCATCTGATTGTGAATTATTGAATGGTCACCCCCCCCCCTTTCCAAAATCGTTCCATGGCCCCTGTATGAAACATCTCTTCAAGCATAATTCTTTATATTTTTTTCTAAAAAGATACGCCTTCGAGCATCGACAGTGACTCCTGCAGCAGGGATAGCGAGGAGTTCCGTCAGATCCGGCGAATTGCCGCTGCGGGAATCCTTGCAGGGATGCCCCCTCATGAACAAGAATCTGCAGTACGTAGCATCGATTCTTCCACTGTAGCCTTCCAGGGTCAAGGACTTGAGGTGGATGCTCTAGGTTCCGAGGACACACTTGAAGGGTTTCACCTTCCGACCGATGACCTGACAAGAGATGCTGTCTCGTCTAACACCTCGTCGGCATCAAGTTCAAAGTTTGGGGTATCACCACCAAGCTTCACCTCCAGGATGCCAGCTCTTAAAGTCTGTAAGTCTGTTACCACTTTAGCATCAATCTTGCACTAAAATAAATGAATAGACATGAGTTGAACAGCAGTAGATTTCAAAATGTGTTTTAAAAGATCTCATTTATTTAGCATTTTGTACATAGAATTGTACCAAATATTTTTCCCCATGTGATCAAAACTGCTTGAAAAATTTAACAAACATTCACTGTAACAGTCCTTGTTAGTTCTTGTAATGGTATCATACTTTGAGAACGAAAAATAATCATATTGAGGTTAAGACAAGTGAAGACAAGGCTTACGTTGATTATTTTGACCATCATGAATGGTCAATACACCTCACATAGCAATGGACATCGTTTATTGCACCACACTGCAGTGCAAAAAAGATGTGCGCTGAAAATTGACACTCCACTCTCGAGCAGACAAGCATCTCTTTTGGCAAAATAGGAAATCATAAAATTGTACAGTAAACCATTAAAAATACAGACTACATTTTTGGGTCCCTCTCCGATTAAACAAATTAATCTTTTGCACTGTCATGTGTAAAAGTAAATGCATGGATAGGTTGATTTCTTCAGATTGGGCAAACTGGATTTAAAAGAAACCTCATTTGCATTACATTTCCACTCACACAGACAGTGTAATTTGGATATTAAGAATTTTGGTTGTGTAATACACAAGACAAAGAATATAAGTTACTTCCCATGTATTTTTCTAATTCTAGACATAAACATGTAGAAGGAAGTTGCCTGCAATACATCTCAGATTTGTTCATAAAATTATCGAACACCCACTTATACCGTACCAGAAATGCTGACAGTTATGGAATCATTATATATAATGTAAAACAGAGAATAGGAAGAAAAGGATATCCATACATGATGCAGTTCTCTGGAATAGTATCCCAATGGCATTAAGTAAGGCAGCAACCCTACAATGCTTCATTTCAACATATTGGAGAACCTGAAGACCCTAGCCCAAGATTTAAGACACAATTCAGCAAACTTTATTCTTTGCTGTCAATTAGTTTTGTATGTGTTTACATGTACATGTACCAGGTCCCCCTGGGAGAACAGTGTGCGTCACTGATGAGGCTACCCTTTATAAACAAGACTTAATAATGATAATAAAAAAAAATCATAAAAAAATAATAATAATAATAGTAATAATAATAATGATGATAATACAATAATAATTGACCATTTTTTCTACTGGTAATGCATACACTACAGAAGGAAAAAATACACAGGTGCTCGGGGCGATTTTGCCCCCTAAATGCTCAAAAGAACCCTGGATAATCCCCATTGAATGCAATATTAACCACTTATCCATTGTTGCGTCTAATTTACACTGTAGGCTACGAAAATGAGTCCCTGAAACTTGAAAATTAGTTTATTGCCTGATATTAAACTAGATCTTCCTAAATGTGACTCAATCGTGCAAGAATTTCTTTGATCCATCCACAGCTCGGGCAGAATCTCCAAGATCACGGACGTCCATGTTGAGAAAGAAGAGAAGTCGAGATGCTTCTTTAGATGAAAGTACCAAACAGAAGATGAGTAACGTTCTCTCGGAGCTTGAGAGTCAGTTCAAACAAGGTACCCAAAACAATTATGGAGCGTTGTGGCCCAGTGAATAAGTCTTCTGACTTTGAAACAGAGGGTCGTGGGTTCGAATCCCAGCCATGGCGTAATTTCCTTCAGCAAGAAATTTATCCGCATTGTGTTGCACTCGACCCAGGTGAGGTGAATGGGTAAATGGCAAGATTAATTCCTTGAATGCATGAGCGCTGAAAGGCAGCTATTAAATAATAACAACAACGTGCCTCGGAATAGAATATTTCTAGATAGATGGCGCTACATAAATGCCTATTTCTTTTATTATTAACATCAGATATCATTTTGTTTTTTACTAATCATAGTCAACTTGATGATATTGGAGCTGTTTAAAGGGGTACTCCAGGCTGAAAATAATAAGATTTGAACCGATAAAAAAAAATCAGATAAACAAAATGCTGAAAAATTTTATTAAAAAAACAAAGCTATGGCATTTTAAAGATTTGCATTATTCCTGTGCAACAGTTCAAGGTTTAAACAAAAAACTGAAAAATTTCATAAAATCAGACAAGAAATAACTGAGCTATGGCATTTTCAAGATTTGCATTATTATGATGAACCAGTTTAAGGCATGTCTTCATGAATACTCAATGAGCAAGCCCACACTTTTTCTTTTGGATATTGTGGTATAGAATTAGGTTTAT
This sequence comes from Lytechinus variegatus, assembly GCF_018143015.1. Classification (NCBI taxonomy): domain Eukaryota; kingdom Metazoa; phylum Echinodermata; class Echinoidea; order Temnopleuroida; family Toxopneustidae; genus Lytechinus; species Lytechinus variegatus. Next base: position 13,170,117 of record NC_054758.1, on the reverse strand, counting down.
TCAAATTTTTTCATTGAACAAAAATAATTGGATTAACAACTGATGAGATATTCATTGCTGCAACTTATTTCATTGTAAGGAAGACATATCATACACACATGTATGAACCGGCGGCGGAGATCAGAGGCGTGGGGTGGGGCATCATGGTTTCTCAGTCCTAAATATGTCTCAAATAGCCCCAACATTTTATGGTGTAAATGCAGAGTAAAGAAGAATCTGCTTATATACATAACCTAGCGTACATTTAGAAGTATGTAACTTTTTTCTTGTCTGCACCCAGCTTTCAACACATGGGTGCAAAGAACAAAAATGGGAGAGTAATGTCTTGTAAAAAAAATATAGGACTGCAGTTGGATTCTAACTGGTGGCTCTCTGAAAGACTGTAGTAACACCAATACAATGCTGTGGCCTGTATGCTGAGATCGGGTTTGATTTAAACTCTGGTTTAAAGTTGTGGTTTAACTATGGATAGCCAATAATGGAACAAATATGTAATAGTAGAATTTCAGTGTATCGGTTCATTTTTCTGTCCAATCATTCCTAACTGTTTCGGAAGGAAGGATGGATAAAGCTTTTTTCAACATTCATGAGTTAGGAAAGAGCACAGTAAACATGAGAAACATACAATGTAAGGACAATTTATACATTTTTGGCTTTCCATAATTTTAGCATGGAGTTAGACCATGGTCTAGTAAAGTTAAACCTGACTTCAGAATACTGGTCTATGGCCTGTATTCTGAAGTCAGGTTTAAGTTAGACCACAGTGTAAACCTGTGCTAAAATTATGGAGAGCCAAAAGTTCTGTTTATATTATATATTTCTAATGATTACAATTTTGTATCCTTTTTCTTTCATTAAGGAAGAAAAATACTTCAATTATCATTCCCAGACAATCATGAACAATTTGGGCGTCATATAAATTGAATGACACTGTTAGGGATTTATGCTCCAATTGGCTCTCCATAGTTGAACCACAACTTTGAACACCAGGGTTTAATTTAAACCCGAGTTCAGAATACGGGCCTATGGTCCATATTCTGAAGTTAGGTTTAACTTAAACTCGGGTTTAAAGTTGTGGTTTAAGTATGGACGGCCAATTGTCACATAATTTCATCAAATTGTATGTTTCTTATGTTTACTGTGCTATTTCCTGATTCATCGATGGTGAAGACAACCATTTATTCATACTTCCTACACAATTAGTAAATGATTTGAGAGCAGAATGAGCTGAAGTATGATATCTTTACTGTTAGTAATTATGTGACAATTGGCTGTCCATACTTAAACCACAACTTTAAACCTGAGTTTAAGTTACACCATAGTTCAGAATACGGGCCAATGTGTCCACCTGTCACGTTATGATACGTTTTGTATTTTTTCGTCCATTACAGAGATGGTGGAGGGAGGCATGGATTCGGCCGGCGTATTGTGCGCCATCAGCAGGGAGGCCCTCGTGGCCGAAAGAATCGCTCAGATCGGAGACTGCATCATGCTCCACCATCAAGGCGAGCTCGAACAGGCTTACCAGCAAGCCATGTCACACGGCGCTGGACCCCTCAACTACGGTAGCTTCAAATCGGGGATGAAAAGCTTAGTCAAGAACTCGGTGCCGGGCTGGTATCATGTAAGTTCTGTGTGTAGGCAGAGGGGTGCGGTTAGTAACGGGTGGGGGTTGACTTTCCCCCTATGATTTTTCAAGTAGGTAAGAAAAAGAAAAAAGAAAAAAAAGATAAGGGAAAGATAGACAGAAACAAATGAGCATGAAAAGATATGTGTAGGATTTGAGACCTTTCGTTTTCTGAGACGAGCCATGTGGACGTACGACATTAAGGGATTTTGGGAGCACTGCGCATGCGCGAAGTATTCTGTGACGAGCCTTCTCGTTCACTGCCCAAATCTGTGACTCGTATTTGAAGGTTTTGACGTTCGCTGTCATAGTGCTCGAACGAGCGCTTGTTCGTGCATGATGACGTCATCCAAGCTTAGCAAAAATGAATGAAGCCGCATCAACACTTGGCTTTCAATGATTCAGCAGGGCTGGTAAACTGCAAATTACTGCTTGTTACCAGCACCAGCTTTTCCATTACATTTAGTGTGTCCTGTTTTCAGACACTACATATCCGATAGGTAATTGATGTTCTATTTCCAAACAACTGTGTTTTTGCGGCTTTTTGCGCAAGAGTGCAAGTGTTGCACCCTCAGTCGCCCCACTGGTTCGTAGGGTGATGCTGCGCCTGACTCTCCGGCCGAGCATCGGCCCACGGCCCGCTCGCTATCACGCTGGTATATGCTGTGGTCTGGTATGGGCCCAGTACGGGTACGTCGATTAAGTCGAAACTGTTTTCATCAGTGTACGAACGTGATACTGAACGAGCGGTGTCACCACTTCCGGTGAACTAGGAATACGTTGCAGTCGCAGACAATCGAAATCTCTCTATTATAAGTCATATAACTTTAGATTACTCCTGTAATTAAATCAATAAGAAAACAAGAAAAGAATGATAAAAATATCTCGGTGCTTCCACTTCATGTAGGCTCAGGATATGTGTTGAACATAAATTGTGAAGTGAATTGACTTATAAGACTGCCAGCTCTTTTTGTCTTCCTCATTTCTCTTGGTAAGTAATTGTGTGTATTTGTCTTCTTACCGTTAATTATTCATGATAATTCATATTTGTAGGTATTGTGACTGAAAGGAGCGAATTAAAAGTGTTATATGACTGCAATTTGTTTTTTTTTTGGTAGGTCGCAGTAATGATGAAGTATACAAGACAGATGGCAGTCAGTGTGTTGGATCAAGGGAGTAGAGGAATTGCTGCCGTCACAGACTTTGCAGCGCAGTACATTGAGGAGAATCTAGCTCAAGCTATTCTAGAGCAAGGTGGTTGGGTAAGTTGAAATAATAGCTGTTTTTGCAAGCTCACCATGCATATTTTTGGCGGTCATCTGAACCGTTGTATCACACAGATGATGGGGAAAACCCATTTCAGAGAAAATTGACTTCAAAGCTTAATATAATTTTCACACTTAGTTCCCCAGCTTAACCACATTAACATTGCTAGAAAAATGCTTGGTTGTTAAGACCAAGACAGTTGCTTGACGTTGGTCATGCCGAAAATTTGTTAACAAATTAAGATTTCCTCATATTAAAGCCTCTTTGTTTACTATCAATTGTCCATAGAGGATCAAGGGTGTTTGAATTCCAGTTCATCTTGGCTTAGCCGTGAACCACAATAGCCTGGTAGAAGGCAGGTTCTAATCCCAATGGTTCCAATTTATTCTGACTTATGATTTTCATTACAGATCGAGCATAGCGATCTTAAACAAATATGAGTAATGCGGAAAATTTGTTAACAAAAAAAATACATGCTTGTAATTTTGGATTTAGCAGTTTTGATTTTCCCTGTACAAAATGGCATCAGGAAAACAACATCCTTGACCGCGAATTCAGTGCGCGCGGTCAGTAAAAACGTATCGTTTTTTAACGTGCAAAGTCAATGCAATGCCGATACCACAGTTTGGCTGACTGCGCATTTGCATATTAGCTGTTGTTTACTCTGCTACAGTACATGTTTCCAATGGGATTTGCGCATTTTATCAACAAATTGTTTGGCATCGCTCTGAAAATCCCCTCGTACCTCAGAAACTGAAAAAAATTGCTGACTAGCAATTTAGTTATGAATAGAATAGGACTTGTACTTTCATTTTCTGCAGAAATCTCAAATTTGCAACACCGACGATATATAGAATCTGTGGTTATTCTCTTATTGGTCAATTCCACTGAATTATATGTTGATTTGAATTAATAGAGAAAAATCAGCCAATCTCAACACTAACTCAATCAGCAAAATTTGATGTAAAGTCTCCCTTAAAATTTTCTCATCAAATGTACATATGCACATCCTTGGTTGTACCATGAAAAAGGAGGAAACTGTTGATGTCACACACTCTTTATTTATTTTTTTATTTTATTATATAACTGACAATTTTATTATAATTTTAATTGGTGACAAGGAAAATCTTCACTTATGATAAATCAAAATAATTTTTTTTTGACGTGAGGAACCAACAAAGTTAGACATCATTGGTCAAAAAGGTTACATGCATATGCTGATAATGAAGGTTTTGATAACTCCAAATCTTAACCCATCTCTGCCAAGTTCCCTTTTGTCTTAACACCAATCTTTGTCATTCTTTTTGTTTTCCATTATAATTCCTATATGCAGGATGTACAACTAATGCAGACCTTGACAAATATAAACAGGTGAAACCTGGTAAAAAAAAGAAATTCTGTTTTAGCAGCCACCTAAACTGCAGTATTTGTAACTCTTTTTTTTTATCTTCCACAATCACAGGATGCCATAACCAATGTTGACCTAGACAAGATAGATAATGAAACCTGGTCAGAAATATCTTCAGGGAATCCTTCGCCTCAAGGTATCCAATCACCTTCCCACACCACCCCTCCTCTTTTCATGGATGAAGATGGCTTCCTGTCGCCTCGCCAACGCAAATCAGGCACCACCAGCACCAACCAAGCCAACCAACCACCAGACCCCATGTCAGGTTTGAATGCTGCATCCAACATCAAGCTGGAAACGGAGCATGGAGCTACCGACCGAGACGAGTCTGATTCCGTCTCCTCTGCGGTATCCAGACCCCAAGGGCTTCTCCTGGACGGCTCTGTGATGCAGACCAACACGGACCTTAGCCCTGGCAGGAGAAGGTACCAGTCGGAGAGGGTGGCGGACCAGCCTGACCTGCTTGATCCTGATGACTCTCCCAGGAGACGAGCTTCAAGCTTTGGGTCAAAGCCCATTATTGCCACAGCTGCAGCGTGTACCGCTACCGTCGCTGCTGTGGCGGCAGTAGGCGCATATGCTCTCCTGAAGAAGTGAGATGAAAGTCCTGGGGAGGGTTTCATGCAGCAAATAGTCTATGACAGATTTGCTCTGAGGCAATCATATGCAAGGACTACAGTACCTTATAATATTTGTCAGTTAAAGCCACTGAGAAAACTTTTCATGATGTACTCCCTTAACATCATCTGGGGCCCATAACACAAAGCTTAGCAACCGACAGAACATTTTTTTTTATGATTGATCGCATAGACTTCAATGTAGAATTAATCATGAAAATCAAGCGTGCAATCAATTGCTAACCTTTGTGTTATGGGACCCAGGACTGTTGATTGGCCTTTCTTGGTTCATGGTGCGTTCAAAATGGAAAAAAGTATATTCTTAAAAGAAGTCTTTGCACCAAACACGTCCAATTTTGTAGTGACTGAAATGGGAATCAGGCCTGTAACACAAAGCTTAGCAAACGTGGGGCGTCGTGGTCTAGTGGTTATAAAACTCTCGTCTCTCTATCTGAGGGACGTGGGTTCGATTCCCAGCTACGGCATGGGCATAAGGATTCAGAGACCACTGAAATCTATTCTCATTGTTACTCCATCAGAGTTTGAAGTTTTGAACAACTCTTTTGTAAGTCCAGTTTCTCAAGTAGGTCTAACCCTATGAGCACCCATGCCTGGAATATCTCAGGCTATGATCGATGGAAAATACATTGATGGAAAGTGCTTTCAGTTATCCTTGGGGGTTTCTGTGTCTTATTTCAGATCATCTTCAGGGAGGAAACTTTTGAAAATGGAATTTTTTATGCATAAAGTCAAAATAGAGACAACAGACTGACCCAATTAAGTACCGGTAACTTATTGTCAAATGGAACTTCGTTTCCATAGCATTTGGGAAATGCTGAATTTGGTGGTCAATAGGATTAGTTGCAAATATGGTACAAATAACCCACACTCATGCTGCATTTAGTGAATAAGGTGTCAGAGCAATATTTTCCATACATTTTACTATCAGGTAGTTACTTGTTGAACAAATTTTGTACCAACTGATTAAAAAAACATCCCATCCCTATTGATAAGTGGAACATTCCAAAATGTCATGTACATACATTTCATCAATAATGATTATTATTATTTATGTTAATTTGCCTTTTCTTTTACTGTCACAGTGGTTGATAATTTTTCTTTATTTTCCCATTAAAAAAAATGCACATGTTCTTGCCTTTAAAGCTGCATATTAAAAAAAAAAACATGTTGCCTGCCCCAACTGGGTAGTGTTGTACAAGACCTATGGAAATGGCAGAATTTAATGAGTTAAGGCCCTTGCTATAAAGAATATGTGACAGACATTTTAACAGGCATTCTGCGATAATAGCATTATCTGTATGCACATTATCACGTTTTCCATTCTATTTTTCTCTATGCGAGGATCAGCAAAAATAGTAATAATAATAATGATAGGCATTTGTATAGCGCCATCTATCACGAAGCATCCATTCCGAGGCGCATTGTTATCATTATTATTACCCGGCTTTAGCTCGAGCTGCCTTTCAGCGCTCGTGCAACCAATGAAAAGCTACTTTCGTAAAAGATGTGATTCTGACTTTTACTAAGTTATCTTACATTGTATTTTAGCCATATTGTCTTGTGTCACTTGTAGTATAGCAGCACAATGCAGCTGTGCCATATTAGAGTAAAGTAGGACCTTATATCTGTTTATTCATGGATTCTCATGTAGTTGTGTAAGGAAATACATTAACCTGTCATATTAGGGTAAGAAATTACATTAACCTGTCATATTAAAATAAGGTCGAATATTCAAACTTTATATCTGTTTAGTGTTTCTACATGGACTCTCATGTAGTTATGTGTGGAATTACATTAACCTGTCATATTAGGCTAAGAAATTACATTAACCTGTCATATTAAAATAAGGTCGAATATTCAAACTTTATATCTGTTTAGTGTTTCTACATGGACTCTCATGTAGTTATGTGTGGAATTACATTAACCTATCAATTACTATACAATTAACCAAGGAAATATTCTAACGGTAGTTGAAATTGGTAACGAGTGACCATTATCCTGTATGCAGATGACAATAAGATATATGACTGCCATTTTATTCAATAATAGAGCTTGAAATGTACATTTTACAACAAGTTAACCCAGATTCTGCAATACATATTTTTTTTACCTGAAAATGCAATAGAGCATTGATATTTTTTGTGTCCTCCCCCATCCCTTATTTTTTGTGGAAGTTTTATTTGATTTCAGAAATTATAGTTGCTTTCATTCTTATTTCTTTTTACTTAAATTGAAATATCGAATTTGTTCATTAACAGGGTATGTAAGCATGGAGTAGAAGTGAGCACTTACAAAGCATAACAATAGATCTCAAACATGCTTTGTATGCTTGATTTTAAATAATGATGAATCAAGGACTAAGATTTTTGTAACGTAGCAGAGTATTGCCACTGAAATGAAAATGAGGTAGAGGTGTTGTGGCTCAGTGGATAAGTCTCCGGACTGTGAACCACAAGGACCGGGTTCAAATCCTACCGCAGCACTAGCGTCCTTTGGCAAGGCGTTTATCTACATTTGCCACTCTCGACCCAGGTGTAGTAAATGGGTACCCAGTAGGAAGATTCCTTGAACGCTCGATGCGCCCGATCAGGGTAGCCATGCTAAAGCCGGGGTAATAGTATGCAGCGCTTAGAAACATTTGTATTAAGCGCTATATAAATGGTGTATTATGTTGTATTATTATTATTATTAAAATAATTGTCAAATTCGAAAAAAAGTTCTAAGGGGAATAATGAAAAAGGGGCAATATGCTAACCACTGGCTTATTATGTACCAGTGAAAAGATATGAAAATGAATTAAAACAAGCTGTGGAAAATGGCTTTTATTTGCTGAAAGAGTATTTTTTACTCATATATCCTGGCTGATTGAGGAAAATAATCTGAATTGAGTAATCTACTAGTCTTGTCCATAAGACATGTGTATAAAATCAACATATATCATGTATAAGAAAGCTACCCAAACCAAGGAATCTTTCAACTTTTAACCCTAAAAGAGCTGGGCTATTTGGACCAATCTGAGATCTCAGCCTTCAATCCCGCGAGCGCCGCAAAAAATTGCACAGTGAAAGTGTGTGATAAATCTACAAGGCTGTATGGTTAATTTTTTTGAATAATAAGATTTTTCATTTAATGAATTGTGCTGATTTATTCATGAAATAAAACATTTTATCTATCTATCTATCTGTCTATCTATCTATCTATCTATCTATCTTTATGCTATACATATGTAGAATGAACATCAATAATTTAAGTTGTATGAATGTAACATTTTTTTTTTTTTTTGTCTTACAACAAGAAAACAAAAAGCACATTGACAACAAGGGTGAATAATCTTCAACTGAAATACTGTCATCTACATGTATAGAATAGTTAAATGTCAGTGATGTAGAATAATTCCGTAATATACAGTCATTTATTTAATATATCATGCATCTGTTTGGAAGTGAGAAATACAAACTTGTGTTGTAGAACTTGTAATCACTGTGAATTATCAATATTTGTTCATGATAATTATTTATTCTATGAAGAACTCCCAGTAAAAGTTAATTGAATTATAAGTAATATTTTCTTTTATTTCTTTATCCCAAATGTCCACTCTAAATTAAATGTGAAAACGTTTGTTTTAAAACTGCAATTTAGAAGAAGAAAGAGGCACCCACAATTGAATAGACTTATATACTTATTGACAATTTTATTTAAATTTCCTGATGAATGACCATCTAAATTTGGAGGGCCTATCTCCACAATTCACCATGTTCAGTTTTGTGTTTTTGTTCTCCTTTTGTTTTACATACATAGTCATTTTGTGTTCTATTTCTTTCATTTTTCTTGTTCAATTTCAAATTATTTTAGACATGTTATGGCATGATTATTGTTTGTTTATTAGAATTCAGGGTCACGTATAGAATTATCTGTGTGCCAAAGCACCTATATGTTGGATTTTTTTTATTCTTTAAAAAGCATGAAACAAAAGCTTTCTGGACATGAATACCAAAACTGTCCTAGCTTCATTTATATTTTTTTCTGAAATTTAGTGCTACATACTTTGTTTTCTGATATAGCATTACAAAGTGTAAATTGTTTGATTGTTCCATACTGCCCAGATTTCGTAAAAAATATGTGTAATAAACAATGCTAGTGAATGTCTCCTTCACCTTAATTTTCAAAGTTATCTGTCATGTATAATGACTTGAAGAAATTATGTTGGTATTTGAGTATTTAAACTCTTTCGACTTACAATGAAAATGTGATAATGAATTAGAATATTATTTTCATCATTTATTCTATCTTGTTTGGAAAAAAATGCATGTATTTTTGTATACAATATCTTTTAACTTTTATTGTAATTTTGTAAAGAGAAAGTGGAATATTGAGATAGTTATACTTTGTATATATTTCCAATTTATATATTACGTCTCAGTACTGTGAGAAGACCAGATGAATAAAATGATATCAATGTACATAATTGTTTATAGTGATGATTCCTAGGAGTAATTTTATTACATTCTGAAAAGAAGAAATATATGGGAAAAATGACAGAGAGGGGTGGGGGAGAGATGGTGATGATAATTGACAATTTTCATGGTGATAAGTAGTTATGTCTTGTTTTCTTACTGCTACTATTCTTGAAGCATGGATTGTAAAGGATTAAAATGCAATACTGATTCCCACCCCCCCCCAAAAAAAAAGGCTTTTAGGAATTATGGCAACTGCTTTTATCATTTTTTTTTTTTTGGGGGGGGGGGGTTGTTCGGGGGACCCAAAGAGAACAAGGGGAGTAAGTGGGGGAAAATGGAAGGGGGGGGGGTAATGCTAGTGGGGCTACAAATTTGTATTGTATTATTGTTATTTTAATTTGCGATCCCTTTTCCCCATTGTCTACCCCTTTCTTTCTGCATTTGCTCTTGAAGCAAAGAAATGAAAAAAAAGAGGAGGGGGGGGGGAGGGTTGTTAATTTTGATAATTAGATCATAATATACTGGTTTATTTTTACTAACTTGTTTTATTAATATTCTGATTTATTTTCTTTTTATAATACGATTTTTCACCACTCTCTCTTCTTCCCGTCTAATTATGAGAAACCCATCTCCCTCGTAACCCAAGACGCCCTCATATTTTCTTTTTTGGGGGGGGCAATTTAAACCTCGAGGGAGAAATTTGTGCTCACTCATCTACTGGTCAAAATCTACTGATGTATCGGCCCTTATATAGATGGAACGATTTCCTATCTTGTTCCACGGTTACCCAGAGGGCAGCCTGGGCAGGATGACCGCCCTATATTAAAGAACTATATCTGCACGCAATATTTGGAGGAGGGGGGGGGGGGGGGGGGGGTGGTAGGCTTCCTCATGCCTTGCTCCCACGGCTCAGTCATTCGTTCCGTTACTGACGCCACGAACGAAGATTGGTCTTCGCAATCGATCTGATCTCGAAAATTTTGAACCATTAAAACCTTTTCGACGATCAATACGATTCCCACGAGTCATCTGATACGTTCACCACGACATCTGCTCCAATCGTGGTGCGAAGCGTGAGAGTCTGTATAAACGTTCTAAATGGGATTGGCCGTCATGAATTATAATGTCTGATTGGGATTCATTAGGAAACGCATCTGTTTATTGTGACGTAAAGAATATCCGAAATCGTGTGTGTCGGGGTGGGAGAATGGAGATTTGAAAGTCATTCATTTTTTTCGTTCACAAATTACACAAAATACAACAAAATGCAGTCAATGTTAACGATATATATACAGAGAGAGAGAGAAGGGGGGGGGGGGTAGAGAATAGGAACATTTTCCAGTATATCCGACTGCACCATTAGTCTACTATTTTCACTTGATACAGCCATTGTATAGATTATGATCATCCCCTTTTGTTCTCTATTATGTAGTTAATTGGATTCAGGCAGAAAGATACTATCTTTTGTTTCTGTCTAATCACTTCAGCTGATTATTTTCTGGATTAAGATCAGGCAAATGTATTGTTTTCCCCCTCGTTTACTGTTTACAGATTCAGATATCTGATCTGGTTGATACAATTTCAACCATATAATGTCAAAAACTTTCCGTAGCTTGTTGGCTGATAATGTGATACTTATCGCGATATTTAAAACGCGTTTAATCCCGGCTTAAATACAACGTGTACGTGAATTATAGCAGGTCGGTTTCTATTTCGTCTAGGTCTTTCCGAACTTGTCATTTAAAGAGATATATTACACTGGATGATTCATAGGGGTTTCCTAATCCACATAACATACACACACACACCCACTCCCTCCCACGCACACACTCACGCACCCACACACACGCGCGGCACACAACGCACCCATACACCATTGCGCCATACACACACGCACGCACAATTTTGGCCCCTTCATGCCTTCCATTTTAGTCCGGGTTATAATTCAGCAAGGTACCACTTGTAGAAGGAGAAATTTTCATATAGTGCCTCTAGACCAGTTTTCTACGCTGAATGTGAATATATGAGGTAAACAGGCTGTATCCTGAAAATTAAACTGTGAGGGCGTTTTTTTCAAAATGGCCGCCGAATTTTCATGAATATTCGTCCATAGATTTTGACACAAGCATCCAATTGCCATGAAATTAGTGTCATATAAAAGCAAATTAAATTTCCTACAATTTGATACTATTTATTGGGGATAAGTAGGTCATTTGGCTGAGATTTTAAGTAGAAAACTGCATTTTTTGTAATATTTTCCCAAAAAATGAAAATTTTGCAAATACATGAATTTACATAATTTTGAGAAAAATGAATCAATTACCTTGAAATGTTTCAGAAAACTTTATTGATATACTATACTTCAGGAAACGAGAATTCCCGAAATCTACTGTGGTGTAAAATGTATATTGTATTGTACATCATGTATGATTTGTCCTATTCACCGTTCCATGTCATCCATGTTATGCCTCCGGCTTTCCTTTGTACCCCGCTAATCTATGCAGGCGTCCGGAAATTCTACATTTTCTATTTTTGAGGATCCATAATCGGAACTAAAAAAAAAGCAACTGGCAAATCTAAAACTGCTATCATTACTATTTTTCGGGATTAATCCGGGACTTTCAAACTAGTTGAGCTAAAGTCGGACACAAAAATGGAAACAGACTTAAGTGCAATTCAGCATTCACCCCTCTTTCTCTCTCCCTCTCTCTTAAAAGCATATTTCTCTTTTCCCCGTATTCGTTTTATATCGATGTTACAACAAATTCACAATACTTATGAGCGATTCCCAGAGAAACTATAAATCAGAAACTCTTCTTTTAGATTTTATATAATTTTCCTTCCCTATTCTAATCAAGCGCTACTCGATCTGCAACTTTAAATAAATATTATTTCTATTGTTTTATATATATTGAATTATTCTTTTGTCATTTTTTATCATTAGTATTTTGTTCTTTCTTGCCGAATGTTGTAATGTCTTATATTTTGTGAGATGTGAAAAAAACAAATTGAAACTAAAACTCTAGTATGGTTTGTTCTTAGATTTAGCATAAACTCCCATAAACTATATAGCAGCTACAGGATAATACAGGCTGCAGTATAGATTAACTGGCAAATTGCCGTTATCTAATTAAGCGAGAATAATATGAATGACTGGATGTATCACTAGGGCTCTTGTTATTTATATCTCAAGACTGAGACGAGCAAGTTGAACCTAATGCTTAATTTCACAAAGCAGTTCAGTATATGCACATCCTGGTCGGTTTAAATTGAGGGGACGATGGCATTTTCCACTCACTATATTCATTTTGCATTTCGTTATGATATATATATATTGGATTTTCTCCTCATTGTCATGACAAACGAGGTTTTATTCTTCCTGAACTTCATGTTGAATTATTCATAATTTCATATGTTAAGAGTGGATTTGTTGTTCAGTCAATTTGGCCATTATTGCCAAAGCTGTAAAAATGGAATTGTTGTATAATTCGAACAAAATAAAGAGTGAGGCACATCATCGCCTCTATCATTTGCCTTATCACCGACTTGTGCATATAACTGCGTTATGAAAAATAGGAGGAACTTTAAAACGTCTTGATTTTCTTGTTTTTCATCCAATTTTGATACAATTTTTAGCGTTCTGCTTGTTTAATTTTCTATATTGATTCACATCATCATTTCTCTGGGGTGGACTTGACCTTTAACCGTTGCAAACCAACCTACTATTGGATTAAAACGGATGGTACATCAATGGGTGAAATAATGGGTAAATTGGGAAAAAATGCACACATTCTTCTTTATAATGATGATTTAACATTATTTTACCGAGGAGCACTTGTTTCTTTTAATATTGGGTAGTAATTTTCTTTTAAAGAATGTCGGTATGCAAACCCTGATCTAACGTCCAAAGATATCGTTTATACCAAAATATTATATACAAAATCTAGTAGGAATTACCCTTTACTTATACGGTAAAAAAGGGTATTTTATTTCATGTTCTTGGTTGGGTAAACAATATTTTGGAAAACACAAGTTTTGCTGGATTATTAAAACAAATGAAAGTATATGGGGCGGTATTATATACCCAAAATTCGTTTCGCCTAAATCAACTATTGTATAAACTGTAAACATGGTAAAAAGGAGTGGCTGTATTCAAACCCTTCAGGAACTCCCAAGGAGTTCCTGTGGCTGAAATACTACCAATGTACACTTAAAGGGATGGACCGGGCTAAGAGCATTTATAACTTAATAAATAGAGTAGAATTCACTGAGCAAAATGCGGAAAATTTAATCGAAATTAGATAACAAATATTAAAAAGTAATTGGATTAAGTTATTAAAAGTTGTTAAAAATTATTATTAAGGTATTAAAACAGTTATTGGATTTTAAAGTTTAGCAATATTTTGTGAAAACAGTCGTCATGAATATTCATTAGGTGAAAACTTAAAAAATTGATTTACAACTGATTTAGTGCATTAAATATTTATTACTGCATGCATGCATCTTATTTCATTTCAAGGGAAACATATTATTCCAATAAAATGAAATAATGAAAAAAAATTATTTTATGCGATAACATAAGAAAACGGAGAAGTGAAGATGTGGCATCTTCAACCCACCTAATGAATATTCATGACAACTGTTTTCACAAAATATTGCTAAACTATAAACTTCAATAACTTTACTATTTGTTATCCGATTTTGATGAAATTTTTGCCATTTTGCTCCATGAATTCTACTCTATATATTAAAACATAAATATTTTCAGCCCGGACCATCCCTTTAACCAAGTCCCAGTGGGTACTAATAGAGACAGGTAGCGACCCGAAGGCAACATTTACTTCATGTTCCGGTCCTGACTAGAGTTTCTTACCCCTTTCCGTGGTGATGCAACTGCCCAAGGGCGTTGGGTGACGCCCTAGCTGTATTGGTCAACACCAAGAAAGGGGTCATGGCGTACACTGTAAAGAGTGTGGTGTTAAAACTGACACCAATTGGTGTTAATAGAGGACCACACCCTGAGGTGTAAGAATAACACCCTAGAGATTCAACATAACACCAAAGAGTGTAAATGTAACAATCATAGGTGTTGTAATAACACCTATAGGTGTATAACTAACGCCACAGGTTTAACACCGGTATAAAATAAGTGGTGTGGTCCTCTATCTACACCGGTTAACACCACAGTTTTTGATGTGTATAAGGGTTGTATGACAACTCTTTGCAGGATGGAAATCTAATTAGAGGTGATTGGTTGGTAATAACATGGACCTATGGTAATTGAGGGGCAATAGATGTTGTTTACTCTACAGAGATTTCGAGCTGATTGCCAAATCCACTTTGACCAATTTACTCTACGTTTAAAAGTGTTATTTCCCTTTCTTTATTATCGTAATGATCATTATTTAAGAGAACAAGCACCTCAAGGAAAAATAACGAAATCCATAATATCATCTAACTATGTTTAACATTTTAAAGGTTCCAACAAAACTGGAAAATTGAAAAACGCCGCGCAAATGTAATATCAATACAGTGTGTCACAGAAAAACAAAGACGAAATCATCCATTTTTTCATAATCTGATATCTCACTAAAAGAAAACGATCAAGGAAAAACAACATTCCCTAATTCCTTTGAAATAATGATTGAATTCAAATGTTTTTTTTAATGAAGACGTTATGTTGCTGTGCAGAGGTTTGGCTGTCTGTTGCACGCAATCAATCGCAATTCGCTGCACCGAGTACAAAGTGTACAAAATATGGCATTGCATACTTTCACTCCAAAAGTAAAAACAATCACTATTGAAAGATCAGGGCCCCGTCCTACAAAGAGTTACGATTGATCTAATCAATCGTACCTCTATGGAAATCCAACCATGTCATATTTTGTTTTTCTTTCAGAGATTTGTTTGATGTCCTTTGGTATCAAAAAGAAGCATACTGAATTGTCAAGAAAACAGATAATGTATGAATATACACGATTTCTAGTAATTATTTTGAACAACATATATTTTAGATGTTGACATTGCTGGCTTTCCATAGTAACGATAGATCAGATCAATCGCAACTCTTTGCAAGACGGGCCCCATGACTTGTACTTCATCTCACTCTGGAAATAGTGTGATTAGCGTGATTGGGGACCAGATTATAGCTCCTCTTCATCATGTTCATTCAGAGAGCATAAATGCTTATTTCCCCGATATATCAATTAAATTCTATGGCCCGTATTCTGAAGTCAGGTTTAACTTAGACCATGGTCTAACTCTGTGCTAAAATTATGGGAAGCCAAAAGTGTCAAAATTGCTATCAAGTTGTATGTTTCTTATGTTTAATGTGCTCTTTCTTGATTCATCGATGGTGAAGACAATCATCTATTATACTTCCTACTAGACAATTATGAATGATTTGGGATGATTTCTGAAATATGATATCTCTACTGTTAGTGATTTATGTAAACAATTGGCTATCCATACTTAAACCACAAATTTAAACTTGGGTTTCGATTAAACCTCACCCCAGAATAAGAGCCTATATCTTACTTGACATGGCCCTAGGACGCTGGGGTGTTGGGGATGCTGGAGTACAAAGCCAGTTCGTAGTTCCTTTCTGCGCATGATCAAAAGATTCTACGCATGATCAGAGGAAGGTCATTTGTACTAAAATGACATGGACATGGTGCTTTAAAATCTAATGAGATAAGCACCAACTTTGATGTCTTGATTATTCATATATTCTTTTGAATTGTCGTTTTCATTTACATCCACAAAAAACAACAATGCTTCCACGAACGACTGGTATTTCACAGTTTGTCAAGTACATTGTGCAACATGCTAAGATATGCATTCAAAGTAGGAATGCAACAAATACTTTCATTAAGTGTTCATTGGTGTGTTATTCTAGTCACCTGGTCTATTCAATTTCTTCATCCTGCTATGTAAGGCAAGCTTACGTAATATCTTGCTTTGAAATCTGCCTATCATGATGAAAGAAATGAAAGGTCATTTGACCAAAATTGCCCATGAAGTAACTACGACCTGGTCTATTACCACGGGGGTACTGCGTGTATTATTCTCCATAGACAGCACTCTCGGGTATTCTGGAAGATGTATACAAATGTAACCAAAACGACCTTCATTTCGTGGTGTAACTTTTTGTTTGTTTTTTTTTGCTTTTCAAATTTCTCGGGACCAATTTGATCTCCATTTTGTTGTGAAAACCCTTTTTTCTATTTTGCCTATATATTTTAATTTACTTCAGCACCCTCACAAAAAATCGTTCCCATGGCATCGTTATTTGAGGGTATTTTTTTATCTTTGAATAACAAGGTTACACTTTGGACACGAAGGGCAATTAATAAATGTAATTTTAAAAATGCCAAATGATACGTAAAGGTGGATTTTCGATGGTTCAAGAGGAGAGATGATCAATAAGAAATGAGTAAAAAAATATTGTGGAATATTTATCGAAAAGTAATATCAACCAATAATGAATTTGATTCTGAATTGAATCTAATGTTATTTGTTTTCACATGTACTGAATTCCATCTGGATGTCATTTCAAGTTTAGTGTATATACTATACTATCGCATGTATAATAATTTGTTTTATTTTGTCACTTTGTATTACGTAGTTGCTATATATCTTTATTTTTTTTTATTTGCTCGGTACTTAAAAACAAAACACACTTCCTATAATTGGATAAGGTGATTATAAGATTGAGCTGGGCTGTTATGCACGAACCGTTCAAAATCTATTTCGTCTTGGTTAACTAGGCAATGCTTGTAGAAGCATAATTGTCGCTCTTGATTTAAATCTGATTTTCTAAAAAAATATCACTTAAAGGTTAAATTGTAAATGACTCCGTGACATTTCCACGTAAATTCAAGCGTTATATGAATCATAAATGAAGTAATGAGACTAGGTAAAGACGAAAATGTTTTGATATTTCATTCTATACATGCTTCATACTTGCTTCGACCTGACGGGTTTGACCTTAAAGACGGTGCAGAAAATAGCGCTATAAACTTTATCTTTCCTGTCAACGAGCAGGGGCGTCACATTTTCTTAAACCTTTCATGATATTAGAAGAGGTCCCCGGGAAAACCGAACGCGACAGATTCTCTTGATCGGTAGCCTACCCCCTTAATGTTTTTCTCCTGGGAATCCGGAAATCATTCATTTCGATTTTTCTGAGGTGTGTGGGAGCTTGCCACAGTGAAAGTAGTACTGCCTTATCATAAGTCACATATTTGAATTTGTATTAAAAATGCGATCTGTTCAATAGGTAAATGTTAACCCTTCGCTTTAGTAGACCGAACCTGGTGCTAACTACCATACGTCTTCGAATGTTAACAAGGGAGAAAGTGAAACCAGTAGTCATTGAGAGAAATAGAAATGTCATCAGAGAGGAAAATTTGTTCCGGATTCTCGAATTTATTTCAACTGTTTTTTTTCCTTCTTCAAAACCATTAATTGAACGTAATTTATCATAATCATAGCCGCGAATTTTCATAATTTGAGGACTAGAAAAAAAAATCATTAGTGTTTATTTTAAAGGAAACAAGGACACTTCCTATAAAGAAAATGTGTTGTACTCTAAAACACTTGAGTGAAATTTTTAACCGATATTGGGTAGAAAGTGACCATGCATGTTTGGTTGGTACTTTTTTTACCCAGTATTGGGCAAAATGCATGATTTAAGGGTAAATTTCAACGCAACATTGCGTAAAATTTACAAAATATTTGGCATCTTTTTATCCAACACACATGCATGTTCACATTCTATCCAATAGGGGGCATTTACTGGGTAAATCTATTTTTAGAGTGTATGTGTGTGGACACTAAAATTTTAAGTACACACTGGATATGTTGAAATCGAAAATATTATAGACTAGCTGATTTAACCTCTTAAGCATTGATGTGCTTTGAATTTGAATAACCAATTGACAGTTTGTTACCTTTTAAATGGCTTCATATATAGAATACAATTTCTGAAAAGAAATGAAAGCGAAAATAAAACAATACAACTAATAGCCCAGTGTACGTCAGTTACCTGGAATTGCCTACTGGAAAAAAATGACACAGTGGCCCACTGAGTGTCTGCCACAGTGTGTTCACAGTAACTTTAAATCACCTTCACACTGTTAAATTTGAGCATTTGAACAGTGTGAATCACACATTCACATAGTCGACCATGTGAACACGCTGTGACCGGTCACATTGGTCCACTGTGTGAAAAGAGCATTTTAACAGAATGAATAATATTTTCACATAGTCCACTATGCGAACACAATGTGAAAACACTGTGTAACACTGTTCTTTCCAGCGAGATTCACTTTACAGAACCGAAATGAGACCTTTCCTCATAGTATTATACCCCGGGTATAGGCCATACTAGTGAATCGATTAAGAGCCTATGATGTGACCAACTCATCCCCACCTGTTCATTTTCATGTATGTATGGAAGTTCAAACTTGTTATCAATTATACTTTCCTATTAAGCTCACCCAAAGACCAACATACCCCATTAAGTATTATAATCCGTTAGCTCAATTCAGCGGTGTATATGTGACCTTATTGAGGTGCATGCTAGGAGAATGCTAGTGATTGGAAAGTAGTGCGTTAAAGGGAACTAAAGAATGACGTCAAAGCTGACAATGAAAGAAATACAGTTTAAAAATGAGAAACATGTCGATAGAATTTTGGTGAAAATCCATCAACGGGTTACAAACTTATGATTATTATAATAAATATGACGTCAATTGTGAGCTGTTCATCCATTGAATGTGCTCTTTAATGCTATCTTAAAAAAAGAAAACTTTCACCAACGGGGACATAGAACATGTCATTTTGTTTACAACAAAAGAATTATGACAATAGACATTTTACAGATGGAAGTATAATATAATACGTACACAAATGATGTGTCAGGGTGTTTGAGGGTGTATGCGGGCGTGTGCCTCTGTGCACTTACCCACGTTAGCAAGCGAGGGCCTTGGCCTACACCTATACCATTGTACACATATAATTCACTTTATAAGTGAGGACACTGACGCAGCGAACCGAGGATGTCCCATGTGTCTGCGGACCATGTCAAAATTCATACCCCCCAAGTCCTCGATTTACAATGACACAAGATGTAGAGATTTTATTTGTTGACAGGGCGCCTACTGAAAAAAGTCTTATATACTTTTCTATCCACGCGGTCAGGAGGGTGTGGGGTGTGTGTGTGCATGATAGA
Source organism: Lytechinus variegatus (assembly GCF_018143015.1). Classification (NCBI taxonomy): domain Eukaryota; kingdom Metazoa; phylum Echinodermata; class Echinoidea; order Temnopleuroida; family Toxopneustidae; genus Lytechinus; species Lytechinus variegatus. Next base: position 13,150,484 of record NC_054758.1, on the reverse strand, counting down.
GTGCTGGTTACAGTAGTAGGCCTAATACAGTGGATCAGGTGGATACAGTTTTGATATATTCTTTCCCGATCATCCTTTTGCGGGCACGTCGTGGTCTAGTGGTTCTAACTCTCGCCTTTCAAACAGAGGGTCGTGGGTTCGAATATCCTCACCATGGCGTGCTTTCCTTCAGCAAGAAATTTATCCGCACTGTGCCGCACTCGACCCAGGTGAGGTGAATGGGTACCCGGCAGGATTAATTTCTTGCATGCACTGAGCGGCGGTGATGGTAGCTCGAGCTAAAGCCGAAATAATAATAGCAGCGCTTTGTATCCTCTTTCAAAAAGCGCTTTATAAATACAGCTATTACTATTATTAAATATTATTGGTTCCGAACTTTGATTTCATTATATTGTGTTCTTTAAGTACACATTACCTTTATACTCTTCTTTCTCCTTTTCCCTTTCCCGCTTTTTTTTACACACACACTCTCTCTATCTCTTCCATACATGTACTGGCACCGTCACACAAATATGCCTACAAAAACCTCACGGAATCATCGTCAGTGGCGTATCTAGGATTTTCCACAGGGGGTGGGGGGATTTGTCCCCCCCCCAAAAAAAAAAAACAATTGGCATGCCCCCCCAAAAAGGGTCTTCAACCACAAATATAGGATTTGGTACAAAAAATAGGTCTTCAACCACATATGTAGGATTTCGTACCAGAAAAAAAATTGACAAGCGCAAAAAAAAAAATGCATGGGTTGTGACTCGCCCTATCAGGTACGTAGGTACGCTAGTGCTCATCGTACTAATTTGCCTATTAATATACGCAATATCAGACATCTGAAGTCAGTTATCACGAACCTATGTAAGCGGACTCAGCTATCATGCGTAACAGGCTTAGAGGAAAAGTCAAAATCCCAAAACTAATCGGCCTTCACGCTTTATCCCGAATCATACATCCCCCCGTGATCGAGAGCTTAATTAATGCGATACTCATTTTTTTTATTAGTAATATCCCTCTCTCTTTTGATGCAAGGAATGCGTCATTTGGATATTTCTTTTTATTTTCTTAAAAGTGGATATTTTTAGACGGCGGGTGAGAGAGCAGGGTTCGTGCTTGTCTGAACGGTTCAAGAGCAACACAACCTACTGTACATTGTACCATAGACTGAAGTGCTAGATTGGTACCTCTTCCAACCCTCCCCCTTACGCATTGTCCCTAACCCAGTTTCGAACCAATCACAAATTTGCTACTCGGGAGAGGTAGAAAACAAAGACGTCAAGTTGACGGTACTATTGATATCATAATTTTTATTTTGCATTAACTAGAAAAGAATGTTAAAAATTCTCGATTGTAAATCTAAAGACATTGGAAGCAGTCGTGAAACGGGGAAACGTTCTAGCGCTAGCAGCTTAAGCCCCCCTCCCTTTCAAGAAAAGTGATATAGATTGAACATCACTTGCTTTTATTTTTTGCTCCCCAAACTTTGGGCACTCCCCTACCCCCTCTCTCTTTAACCCCCCCCCCCTATAAGTAGGTAGCATATGGTGTCTTAAACCTAAGTTTAAGTCCAGGCAAAAAATAAAGCATATTTCATGTACTTCCACATCGTTTCACAATTCGGGTTAAGGATACTATTATCGATTTCCAATGAAAGCTTATGTATTTAATAGCTTCATAATAAGTTGTGGGGAAGAGAGAGAGAATTGGGGTTGTCTCTAGGTCTAAGATTTCATGAATCTACATAGTAAAAAAAAAATCAAGGAATTTTGCACCTTTCTAATGCAACTTTATGAGCTCTTTTTTGCACTCTACACTGCACCCAAAGACGCCCCCTTTTTACGGTACTTATAAGGTGGATAATTAGATAATTATAGATTACTAGATGATTATTATAATTATAGACTATTAGATTATTACATTAAATTCTATTTCGGTGCAAAGTTGTACCTTCTCTGGAGGGTGCAAATGCACCTTTGGACAAAGGAACCCCAATGCATTTGGACCAAAATGGTTAGGAATTAGCACCATCTACATGATCTAGGGTGCAAACGGTTGTTTCTGTGTGAAAAGAGCAAGTAAAAGGTACATTATTAGTATCTTGCCACATAGGGTGTAAGATTGCATCCCAAAGGCTCGGCCAGTGCTGCCTAGGCCTGTATAGGGTGCAAACTTTCAGCTTTTATTTCTTATGAATGTGTCATATCTTGAGATGACTCAACCCATACAGTATAACGAATTTAATGCATTGTTTTCCTGTATTTAAATCACCAGACGAATTTCCTATAATGTGATATACCATGAATTAGTCGCTTGATCTGGTCACATCCTGGTGTAATATCAAATACTATTCCCCGCTTGAGTATTCCAGGTTCGGGCTCAGAGGGAAACAACTATAGGATTCCGCACTTCAAGTGCCTCTTTCTTCAAAGTTGTTCGTTTGATCAGACATAATTTTATGGAACTTTAATTTAGAATGTCAAGGTCACGAGGTTTTAGACGAAAACGCAAGTAAAAGAAAAAATAGAATTTGTTCTGCTTAACCGAAGATTTGATTATATCTGTAGTATGCAGACTTGGTAATCTGCTTGATCAATATGGCGCTACTGTAATGAACAGGCCTCTTAAATTGCTAAGTAAAAATTTGATATGTTTCGGATTAGAGACAGCATGGCCATCATAGTGCCAATTCATGTAAAGTAGTACAATGTGTGTGTATGAATAAATGAATAAATAAATATATATATCTATATATATATATATATATATATATATATATACACTCTAAAAAAAATGTTAACTAAACATTTGAAAGGTTGGAGGAGTGACAACATTTTCTAAATGTTGCTTTTACCACTTTAAATGGTTCTACCCAACACTTAAAATGTTGGATTCAGCTTTATACAAGGTTGGATGTATTATTTGTATATATATATATATATATATATATATATATATACATATTGGTAAAAAAAACGTTTGGTACACATATTAATAACATTAATTATCCCTGAATACACCATGACTAAGCTCCACTCTAGACAGCGGATACTACATGTATAGCGAATTCCCAATTCAATGTTTTGATGGCAGATTGGATGGTATGTCCTATGTGGATTGTAGAATTTGTAGAAGATGAAGACGAAGAAGATGAAGGAGAAGGGCGAAAAAGAAGGTCGAAGAAGAGAAGGAAAGATGAAGAAGAATATTATTAAAAATATAATAATGATGATGATAATAATAATAATAGCAATGATGAGAAGAAGAAGAAGTAGAAGAAAAAAGATGGAGAAGAAGAAAAGGAAGTGAAGTACAAGAAGAACACGAAAAAAACGAGAACGAGGGTGAGAGATAATGTAAAAGGGGAAACTAGAAGAAGTTGAAGAAGAAGAAGGAAGAGGAGAGGGAGAAGAAAAAGAAGTAGATAAAGAAGAAAAAAGAGGGAGAAAAAGAAGAAAAAGGAAGTGAAGTACAAGAAGAACACGAAAACACGAGAACGAGGATGAGAGATAGAGTAGAAGGGGAAAAGATAAGGAGTAGGAGGTGGGGAAAGAAGGAAATAATTTTGGGCCGCCATTGAGCACCTTTAACTACGTTTTTTTTTCATAAAACGAGTTTTCTATGTGCCATTTCAGACCGACGTAATGCTATCTTCGATATCATTGCCCAGCACTCTTAAATTGACCTGTTCCTCGATATGCAAAGTCAACTCGTAGTGATAGCATATTGATATCAATTACACGGAAAGGATATTCCACTTGTTCTTCTAGTTTTACAATATCTCAGTGGTCTGAATTCAACTTTTGACCTGTACCTATTGGTGAGATGTCAGAGATGTTTTTACCATGAAAAACAATGGAGATTACCTTCAACAGTAATGGTAAATTGCGATACTGATAAAATAATTGTTTTATGCTATTGCATATAGTATATTTTGCGATGGGCTTTGAAACGACAGGGCTAAATTTTGCTAAATTTTGCAATGCGCAAGCATTTCAAGGAACAACCCTTGAACAAACCCTACCATGCAGGTCCCTCCAGTAGATCAATTGAACCTAGTACCCTCTTTTTCAGGGTCCTGAGCCTTGTCACAACGCTTGTTGAAATATTTTTGCCTTCAGTGTGCAATATCAAAATGGAGAATTAAGAGGGAAACTAGTTGAATTGATTTTTGGGGGCATTTCTTTAATTATTTTGTTCATCATAAAAGTATGTTTCAAACATTTCGGGGAGCTGCACCCACCCCCTTCGATTGAAAAAACAAAATGCCCATTACTGTGCTTGCACTGGGAACACAATGTGAAACTCTCTTCACGATGTTAAATTTGAGCAATTCAATCCTTAAATCACATTTCTGCATTGCCCAATATGTGAAAAAGCTAACAAACCAATGTTATTGAGTTGTCAACACCTTGTGGAACTATTTCCCCCTTTTTAATGTTGAATTTGAGCATTATTGATATGCATATTGATTGTCTATTTTAATCAGAAGCATAATCATTTCATTACACCAGCTAATGTCAGGGTAATAATATCCAAGTCCTTGGGAAGCCCATGTAGGCCCGCTGGGCGAACAGTTTTCGGAACTGAAGTGGCTACCCTGGGTAAATATATCGTTATTATTATTATCATCATTGTTATTATTATTACTGCTACTACTACTATTATCATCATCATTATCATCATTATCATTATATCATAATGTGATATGCGCTAAAACAAGAACTGCGTTATTATAGTGTCTTCAAATAGTCCACTGTGCGTATACACTGCAGAGACCCAACATGGCACATTCAAGCACACCCCCCCCTATTTTCCAATCCACATGTAACCCCACCCCTGACCTGGTTTGGATTCGCTATTGTATATGACGAAATTATGTCAGTTGCTCCCAGCTTATCAAAATCACAATAATTTGTTTATCTTAAAAGTGATGCGTGTGCGTGTGGGAAGGGGACATCTCCCAATGTTCCAAACCAATATTTGGAAGACATGATCGTCATATTATACCATCTCATGAAATAGAGTTATTGTCTTTTGTGACCTTAAAGGTTAATCGATATTCTAATCACGAGTCTTTGTTTGTCTTAATCCCTCTAACACAAGGTCTAGACGATAGCATGCGTCACGGTGTCATTTCTTTCGTTACTTGGTGTCGTGTCTTGGTGACGGAGTGAGGTTCAAAACCATTATCATATATCATATTTGAAGAGGAACATGGGGATGTGAAATTACCCACGTAGACCCTGGGAAACGGGAACAAGGCAGCAAAGTTGATCAAGGGCGGCGCTACATTGAAAGGCCAACCCCCTCCTGTCGATTTGCATATAATGGAATAAAAAAATGAGCAAAAGGTGAAAAAGGAGGAGGGGAGGGGGAGAAGTAAAAAAGACGGAAAAGAGAAAAAAGAGAGTTGTGCGTCCTGCAAAACAGAAAAAAAAATCAAGGAAAGAAATTGCGTTACCATAGTTTAATGAAGCAAAAATGTTGAGGGGCGAGATATGGCGTATCGGGCAAAATTTCTATTAAGAAAAAGGTTGAGAGCGAGTGAGCCAAGAATTCCACTTTATTTATTATAACAATGATTTGTTTTTTGATAGATTTTGATACAAAATAAATATTATATTTTGCCATTCTCGCTTTCCTATTGTTTTCTTTTCTCTTTTTTTTTCCTGGTCGTAACTTTTTAAATAAAAATAAAAAAAAATCAAATATCAAAGATAGCAAATAAAAGAAATACATGAATATACATTGAAAATGAATAGCTGCTAATGAATATTAATGAACTTAAGTCAGAGGGAGAGAACCAATCAGAGAATAATAACTAATAGCAAGTCAAGTATGAGTAAACATGGGCATGAACAAAAGAGAGGGATGGAAGAGTGAATCTGGTATGTTGAAAGGAATGTAAAGAAGGTGATGGAAGAAAGGATGGAATTTTGATGACTAACAGAGAAGAGAGGATGATGAAGAATAATGCAGAACACATCTATTAAAGTAACATAACTATTCCAACTTAAAACCATGTTCACACAACAACTCTACAGTATTAAAAATATATTTATGATAACAAACAATAAATATACACACAAATATAATTAAAAGGACTGTTATGAATAACAACAGTTAAAACGCAATCACAGAGTTATGTAGTTACGAAACGTCATCTCTCTATATATATTAATTAATTAATTTAGAAATATGTAGCTGTACCACCTAGGTTATTTTTCTTACGACAACATTTATATCAAGGCCATTTAAATAGCATTTTAAGGTTACTAATTTGAACCTTCAGCTTCAACCCGACTTTGCATCAGTCTCGGAAATTTCTCTTGAATTATTATAGTTACGAGGCATGTGACCCGTTTTCCCCCATCAAGTCTAAGCCTCCATAATTTCCTCAAAATACCTATGAATGGCCATGGGAGTGGAAAACTCGAAAGTAGAATAATTACGGATCAAGCTATTTTTATAACTGCGGAAATGATATCATGGTCAAGTCATGCTTCAAAGTTTGAGCTTGAACTTCATAGTGATCGAACGTTATTCTGAAACCCATGACAATGTTTGTAGCGAATGATGGATGTCATTCATTGGACCCTTGACTGTTTATTTTTTAATCGTTTTATTTTAAAGCATACCACTCATCACCTTACCCACGTCTATGAATGATTACTAAAACGGACAATACAAGTGATTCGACCCTCCTTCTTGGTCATCAATATAGGCGGATCCAGCATTTCACAAATGGGAGGGTGTGGGACCTATTCAATGATAATAATGATGATGATGATAGTGACAACTTTGTGGCCGGTTTTACTCCTTTTTGCAGACTTTTCAATTTTGTTATTTATCTATTTCTTCATAAATAAACAAATTGATTCATCAATTGATTCATTCATTTATCATTATTATCATTATCATAAATATTATTATTATTATTTTACTTCTATTATTATCATTTTGTAATTATTTATGTATTGCTGGGGGGGGACAAAAATTATTTTCCTCCCAAAGACACCCCACCCCACCCCAAAAAATATCGAAGAGGGGGGAGGGATCAAAGAAAACAATAAGTACTCTAAAAAAACAAACCATTTTCCTGTCAAGCAAATGAAGGGATTTCCCTGTCTGAACAGGACTTCTGTATTTAAAAGAAAAGACAGTGAGCAAAATGAAGAGAGAAAAAAATAAGAAAAACAATTTCACTCCCAAACAAAACAAATTTCCTTGTCAAAAATCTGACAAGCAAACCCAATCGCCACACTGAAAAGTTGACCTTATTTGCACCGTCCCCGAAAAAAGAGGATCGGCAATGTAATTTATAATAGGCAATCTCCATCTGTAATAACTTACAAATTGTTGAAAGGGGAGGGCGTATGATCCCTGTTGATCCCCTTCCCACTCCCCTCCTTAGCTCCTCCAATAAACTGCAAAAACTCTTTGTACTGATTTAACACCAGCCCGGAATCTATATATGTCCACACCAGGGAAGTGTTAGACACCAGTTTCGTTTTGGTCTCACAACAGATAGGTGTTTATACATACCAATTAGTATTAAAACAGAATCTGTTTGATTCTAAACTGGTGTTGTTTCAATACTTCTCTGGTGTGGACATATACAATGTATAGATTCCTGGCTGATGGTAAATCAACACCAGAGTTTTTGCAGTGTAGCTTCATTGCAGTTTGAACAATATATTATCCTGCATTCTATCCATTTAACATGCTTAACATTTTTGGTGCCACATCTTACCAAATTTGTTATCGAACATGACAAAAATAATACACTTTATCTAAAACTTGAGTATGAAGGGGCTATCATCCCCCTTTTTGAAGTTGTAGCCAGCAAGCAAATTTTATCATACTCTGTTGGTATCAAGAATTAATGAGTATCCTGAATTTGCATTTTCTAAAAACACGAATGAAATTCCTGACATAAAAATGACTTTCCGACATCTAGGATTACATTTATTGATATCTAGGATTAGATAATTAGTATCAGGAAATACAGTAATATGTTAAAATGGCCGCGTAATATATTCGTTGGGGTAGGCCTACACTGGCTGAATCGCCTTGAAATTGGTGACGATTTCTTTGATATAGAACCCCGGATAACGTTCATAAAATGGACATGTCTTGACATTGAATGTAATATGTCCCATATCCGGATTTCCCTTTCCACGTGCTCCTTTAGAGGTATATTTACTTGCTAAATCGCCAGCCCACCCATTGGGTGTTACCTAAACTGTTCGCAAGGTTACGAGCGATGGTACGAATGACTGGTGACCCCTTCGGAACTAAATCCGGTGACACGACATTTGCTCCCGCGACAATTGCTCCGGGCTTAATTTCGTCAAATATATAGGGCCGACATAGGGTTTTATGTTAGGTTTAGGGTAGGGTAGAATGTTAAACCCAACGTTAAAACTTAGAGCGGAGAAATTGTCGCCGGAGCAAATGTCATGGAACCAAAATCGACACCAATGGACATATGGTGTGTATTTTTATTTTTTTTATCTCAAGAAAGGATCACCTGTCGCTTGTAAAGTCACTGGTAACTTTTGAACAGGTTCATGAAACACCTTTCAAACCATCGTCATTTATCTCAACATCCTTACCCCTCCTTCAACCTTCTCGTCTCATCGTTGACTTTCGTTTCCCCCCGGACCGTCCGCCCAGCATCCGGTTCTTGGCCTGACTCATCCCAACTTAAACTCTCAAGTCAGTCTATTTGACTTTATTAAGTATGCACGCACATCCTTAACTGTAGTTTTCAGATTGGCATAATTTTGTCTGCTTGTTTATACATAAATTGCACTATTTCCTTGTTCTTAGTCTATTTATGGCAGAATTCTGTGTGTCTTAATTTTGAACCATTTTTGAATTTATTTCCACTTTCATATAGGACAAACGCATTTTCAATGGATGCAATATGCATTTCATCGGTCCAATCTTTTGCGTTAAGTCGTATCTCATAATCATGCTAACGTGGGAATCAGAATATATTTTTTCGCAGTATTCAAACGCATTTTCAATTTATATTTAGAACGTATTGTCCTTTTCAGCAAGATTTAATGAGGGTTAATTATTTTTTTATATTAACGAATGGATGATAGTCGAAAAACACAAGCGCCTGTGCCAGCTTGAAAAAAAATACTTCTTTGGGTACGCGGCCTACTATTTTGTCTTTGAGATTTGCAAAAAACAGCAGTTTTTAATTTGGTCGCATAATCATATCGGTTTAGCATATTTAAGGGATTAGGGGATGACGTTTTGCCAAGATCCTAATCTTCATTCGGCAACATCCCCTTTTCACTCTATAATGAAAATAACAAACCAACCAATAACGTGAGGCTGTTCGGGTGCTTTTGCCTAAATCGCTTTCCTGGCTTGTCAGCTAATGTACAGTTGCTACCAGTAAAAGTACTAAAAGTTTTTATCAAAATGATATTGACTAACATTTTTCATAATTGTAAATGGAAAATACAGGTGAATACAATTATGACAATGCAAATTTTAATATGGCTGTACAAGTCAGAGTTCCAAATGTGTCATAACCTCCGTGTATGTTACTCCATTGATGAAGGGTGTAAACAAGTTCAATGGAACCCTTTGCCCCAATCATTGAAAATAGGAGTCATTCCTTGCCCTATTTCACACATGATTGATAGGGTGAATGCGGGGGTAAGCAAGGAGGCAAGTTGCCCCTGCACCCACCTACCCCACCTCACCCACACACACACACCGTTACGTACTCACTCAGATACTCATTTTCACAAGCATGCAGAATCTCTCTATACATAGTGGGTGACGAAGTTAAGTGGTACATGTAGAGGTTTACTTTCATGTGGTCCAATTGCCAACTCGTCTACTATCATTTGGTCTACCATCAGTTCATCCAATATCCATTTCGTCCAATTTTCCATTTCGTCTAATAACTAGTTGGTCCAATAGCCTTTGTCCATATACCATCAGGTCTAATTAGACTTAGTGTTAATTGGGCAAAATGAATGAAAATAAAACGAACATTTAACCAAATGGTTGTTAGATGAAATGTTGATGGATGGAATGGCATTAGACTAAATGAAGGAAGACCATGTGGTTAGTGGACTAGTTGACAATGGACGAAGTGGCAATTTATCCATATATATGTAGATCCTGATTGTCAGCATTCCGATCCTGATCATCCCATTCCGTTAACTTCAATATATTGACGAGTGCAGTGCTCTTAGTATTAGTTCCATTCCTTCTACCCCCACCCCCCCTCCGCCACCGTATTCTTGCAATTCCCAAACCCACTCTATTACAATTCTACATTCTCACAAGGCTATTAAATCCAGGGACTGACACTATAAAAAATGACATATTTTAAACGCATCTGAACCAGGGACCATACCACAGGGTTTGAGTGGACGATGATTATAGTTCATATGGAGTAAAAATAATCAAAACGGGAAGTAAGAAAATGAAGAAAAGACGTAGAGTATAAAAATAAAAGGTCAGGTTCGTGTCACTCTTTATTACCCCCTCTTTCATTCAACTGAGAGAAAAGTGGGGTCATCTTTAGGTCCTGAGCATCAGATCCTATCATGGTGTTGTCCCTGCTTTGAAAAGTGATTTTTATTTCAACCATGTTTATAAATCTTGCATAATATTTGTATACTATTAATATGTGAACTTGGTTATAATAGACCATCGCTTTGTGAGTAAAAAATATGCGGAGGAATGCATGTCTTCTACGACGAACGTCTCTCCTCACTTGGACTTAAGAAAGGACTAGCTGTTTTGTCACATTAATCAACAATAATTCAGGCTCTGGCGGGGTTATCGTGTGGCTCAAGATAATTTTAGATATTGCTCTTACTCATGATCACGTGACTTTTTAAAGAATGTATTAATGATGTCCGATCACGTGAAGAAGGCGGGTCGCAAACTTGGTCTGTCGTTTCTGGGCTTAGATGTAGCGATGATGTAGCGAATGACGATAACGGTTTAGTCAGCTAAAAAAATGTGAATTTAATCCCATTATCCCATCTCTTTATGTCTGCGTCTTCGGGATAAGTATTATCCAAAACGGGCATTTTAAGGGCAGGCAGGATTAGCTTGCTACACGGGTCACGTAGCCTTTAAAATTTAAGATGACAGGGAAGCAGTGAAATAGGGGAATTCTTCTTTTGGTACCAAGAACTCCATTTCTTGAGAAGATCTTGGTTTCTTGTCGTATTTCTGGCTAACATTGATGTAATAATCGAAACATTTTCTTTCAAGCATACGTAAATATGTATGCAAATGAAAACTATCTAAAAGAAAAACATTAAGTGATATATTATTCTTAGACTCCGCCTAAAGCGTTGTGGCCCAGTGGATTAGTCTCCGGACTTTGAAACAGAGGGTCGCGGGTTCGAATCCCAGCCATGGCGTAATTTCCTTCAGCAAGAAACTGATCCATGATGTGCTGCACTCAACCCAGGTGAGGTAAATGGGTACCGGAAAAGAAGTAATTCCTTAAGAAGCTGTGTGCGCTCTGAACGCCTAGCTTAGCCGGGTAATATAGGAGCGCCTTGAGCATCTGACAAGGTGGATATGTGCGCAATATAAAATACCCTATATTATTATTATCATTAAAGGTACTAATATATGTAATCATTTACGTTGCCTTACTATTTACTAAAAAAAACACACTCTCTCCTGCGGCTCTACTCTATTTCGTTTGCTTGATAAAAATGGGGAACAAAGAAGGCAGATTTTTATGATGTGAAGTTGAGTAATAGGCCAAATCGTTTTGAAAATAAAAATGTTACGGGCTGTCTTAGAACACGGGATTAATTAAATAGCGATAGCTAAAAAAATGAGCAATGAAGGTTTGAGGTTCTGTGAAAGCATAAGATGTGCTCACTGTGTATTCTTGGTGAAACGTCTAAGTAGTTCCCCAAAATGGTGTGAAAGTAACTCTTGTATCTTGTCTTTTATTCAACTTTAAAGCCTAAAATTTTGAAACTGTGAAGAAGATGAAATAACCTTTACCTTTAAGCCAACCATTTTTCAAAATAAACTCTTGCCTACCAAATTATGGCCTACTAATTTGGCTATTGCGGAGACCATTCTCTTATTGTGGGTTTTGAGTAGGCCGGTCGAAGTTACAGAATATTTCTGTAAATTGTTAGAACAAGATATTTTATGCTATTCAAAAATATTATCTTACTGCATTCCTTTGGCAAGAAGTATTTCCCGGTATGATTGCTTCGTATTTGAACAATTGATTATATCATTATCTCTTAATTATGTTAAATGCCATTACATCTAATTAATGAGGTTACACTAATTTCCTTGATTGCGTTTGAGCGATGTGCATCGTTTTCTCACCACGTAATTGATACGCATGTGGCAGACGACGAAAATCTTGATGAAACCCTTTTCTCACAAATTCTCGCTGGTCATGCCTTTAAGTGGGCCGAACGAGAAGTCGCAGTGATTAAGGTCTAATTTAAGGGCTGGCTGCTCAAGCCTATTCACCAGAGGGTTGCGAACTTCCTTGGGCTGTGTGCGTCATTGTCAGTTCCAGCGGAATATTGTAGTTCCTCTCCCTTTAAAGAAGGGAGTGAGCGCAAACCTGGATTAAGTTCCAACCTGAACTAAGCCAGGAAATAGCTCGACAGACGCACCTAACAAGTGCAAGGAGGCGAGCTCACACCCATACAGTTTGCGCGCGAAAAAATAGAGATCCCTGAACATTAATTTGAGAGCGCAGACGACACCCATCCGCGCACTTCTTCTGTGTAAAGGCGGGAAAGTCTCAGATGTTTTGGGAGCGTTTCGGGGAAAGGACACTGTGAGTTTCGGACCGGGTCGTAGTAGGACAACTAGTAGCCAGGAAATTGTACCGGCTCCTGCCCGGCTTTTGTTAGTTATAGAAGAGCTGAACTGTTACAGTAATTTAGGTTTTTATTTTTTCAAGAAAGACGTTGTCAAGGGGAGACTTGAGGATGAAGGTGCTAGTGGCGATCTTTCTCGGCTGGCTAGCAACAGCAACGGCCCTAAGACAGTGTCCGGAGGGATGGACGTACGCTCTCAAGAAATGTTACAAGTGAGTTACTTCAGACTTTCACTTTATAAATACTAATTTCCATTATTGATACTGTACGATAGACCTTCATCACGATTTTTTATTAAAAATTAAACACGTTGAACAACCTTGTATTCATTAGACCTGATGTTATTACCACGTAATGGTGTGAAATAATACATTGGATCACCTCTAGTAACTGATTATTTCTGATTAACATTTTCCTACTTTTTCATGAATGTAGCAAATAATGTATTCTAGATTAGTAGCCCTTGTCAGGACCGGTGGACACGCGGGAGAAATACGAAAGGGAATTGGAATGTGATAGGCTTCTCGATTTTCCTTGGGTCTTCCTAAAAAACTATTCTCTTCCATTGTGAACTTAATAAACACTTCACAAAAAGTCAAATATTTATGAGACAAACGACTTCTCTTCTGTTATATAAAATAAAATGTGTACACGTGTTGCTCTCTCACATGAACATTGAAGCTATGGGGCCTGCTTCTTGAGAATCGAAGAATTTCGACAAATTTAGTTTCTTCAACCTTTTTTCCTGATGTTGGGTAACATCAATTTTTTGCAAGCACCTTTGTCGAAAATCTGTTAATCAAACCAGCAGTTTCGTCCTGGACTCTGGACAAACGACATAACCATTTGCCATTTTCATAAGATCCAAATCCTCGGACTGTCTGATCTCCCTGTCCACCAACTTTCGAAAAAAAACTCTCAGCTGTCCACTGTGAGTTGACTAGCATTTTCAAAGGAATGGGTACGTTGTGGAAAGCGTCTTCGCAGGGATTGTGGAATAGCGCTAACTTTTATCAATAAGAAATATCGAACACGCATTCATCAGACTTGAATTTAGAAAAAAAACCGAGAGACAATGGTCTTCCCCTATGCCAAAATGACAGACAAAACCAATGAATATAGAATTTGATGAAAAATTGAAATATTTTACAATTGATTGTAACAGATAAAAAGGCCCGTATTCATCAATCTCAAGCATTCGAATTGGTGAGCCGAATGGCAGGTAATATCGTCGATGTGTGTGTGTGTGGGGGGGGGTGGGATCGGCCCTTTCAGTGTCATTTGAGTGTCCCATAGCAAATGTTGAAATATGTACCGAGTATGTCAACCAATAAATTTAGAAAATGTTCGCGAAACAAGGAAACCATTTAATTATTCTGTTATGTTCAAAAACCATTTTTCAGCATTGGTTCGACATCTTGGATTATGGGTAATAGTTGAATAATTCGCTTCTAAACATAATTAATAAACTTTATATGCCATTGGATTTTTTTCGAAATCAGTTATTGCAATGCAAAAATGGTCTAGATGTGAAAAATATATGCATTCTAAGCTCATTTGGGGCGGTTTATTTAATTTTTCCCCGACGGCTGGTTAGTGTGCGCGTGTTTGTGTTGGGTTGGGATGTGGGGGGGGGGGTGGACGATATTCCACTCGTTATCCCTCGGTCAGCTGCAATTCCACTGAACAAGAAATGAACCATTCATTCAATATATTCTCCCATTTATTTTGTTTACATTTTTTTCTTTTTCATTTATCCTTCTATTATTGTTACTTATTGGAATCTATTGATTTATTCATTATTTATGTGAAAAATCAATGATTATTTCATTCCTTTTGTAATAATACTGATTTTATTTCTATTTTAGTTAATCAAATATTCATTTATATAATTTTGTTCTCTGTGTTTCTCTTCTCTACATATAAATATGAATACATACATGATATATATATTTTTTGTCATCAGTAGGTTTTATCTATTTCATACCAAAAATATAGTCACATTACTATTTTTAACAATACAGTAATAAATAAATACATAGATTAATCAATCAATTAATAATTATTCGGTGGCTTTCAGTGTGATTGATTGATGAGGTCGCCATCAATTTTAAGCTTAACTGCTTATACGATATCCGTCTACTGCGTTCATTAATTATTTTGTTCATATATATATATATATATATATATATATATATATATATATATATATATATATATATATATAAAAGTAAAGTTTATGCACACATCGTTATTTTGTATTCGTTATCTACTATGACTATACAATATTATCGTTTATATTATGGATTATTTTGTGTACGGCATATGTAAAAATATTTTGACCCCAGTAATAAAAACAAAGCAAAGAAATAATGCAAGCAATATTAGTTAGAAATCCAACATGGCTTCACATGTCTAACCATTAACAAATCAGGTATTAGCCATATATGTTATCAATGCACAAAGGAGCTGCACCACACAGCGATTTTCATCATTTATATTGTGTTATTATACGAACTCAAGTAGAGCCATCCTCTTACGCTATCCTTAGAGGAAGTGCAGATATTACAAACGACGGATTCTTAATTTGTCTGTGATTGACGAGCGGAAATACCCCTACTGGTTACAACCTAAAAATAAGCCCCCCCCCCCTCCTTCAAAAGGTGAAAGAGTGTATTCAAATAAGAAGTGGATAACCAGCTCCTTTTAATCATAGAAATCCATCTTAAGACGTTTGCTCTTTTGTGGTAATGCTATCTCGAAAGGAAGTTTGCATAAGCACCGATAGATAGGTATAAACATTGGGTTCTAACCTCACTCTTGTTTAATAGACTTTGTTTCATAAAAATTTTTCTTTATTTTTCATGTTCTTTGTTAGTATTGTTAGTATTACTTTACATAGTTTAAAATAACACTTTAACTAAATATGCAAATTTGCTTGATATCATGATTTCTTCTCTAAATCGTGTATCATCTCAAACTCATATACGTGTTAATAAATTAGTATTGCAAGTTTTATGAATTCTATAAAAAACGGCCTTCAGAGAAAGTTGGCTAAAGCGTGAATCAACAGGCCATATGGACGGCCCAATGACAATATTACGCTTGTTGAGGTTTTTAACAGGTATTTCAGGATTTTGCATTGACCTCAATATTCCTTGACTAACTTTACCCCTTTTTGGCCATAACCTCGAAAACAGGTGACCAAGGGCATCTGAGTGGAGTAAACGTCACACATCTCCTGTTTCCTCCGTGAAACCGTTTTAGATTAATTCACTTCTGGTTTTCATAAACGTCTAATCAAAAACTTGGCAGACACGAGAGAAATCTCAACCTATATTCGTCTGTCTATGCCGAGAATAAGTATATACGATGGTTGACGGCGCTTCCTACGTCTACCATATTTAGAAATTGCTCAGGGACTTGCGGTCGAGTTTGTGATGTTAGCACACTGACCGTATTGAACTGACTCTCCTCTTTGGAGTCCTTGCCAAAAAATTAAGTAGGTTTGTCTTGAGTTTCTTTTCACGTGTGTAGACTCTGTGTCAAACAATATCGAAATCCCAGTAATATAATTGCATGTTCGGGGAACATCCAATTGAACTTCCCCTAGGGAACGAATCACAAGCATTCATTAGCCTATTCCCTGAAATTTCAAACCCCCTGGAAGATGTATTACACTGTAAAAAATATTGGGCAAAATTTTAACCAGCATGAGGGTAATTATGTATCCAACCAATTTGGGGCAGTATTTTACCCAATGCGGGAAGCATATTGTCCAATAAGGTTAAAAAATAAACAGAAATTACTTTAGAATGAGCAAAATTTCCATCCACTGGATAAATCAAAATGCCTAAAAGAAATCCCAGTGTTGGTTGGATACATAATTACCCTCATGGAACATTTTTACCCAATATTTTTAAGAGTGTAGAAAAATGTATTCGTTATATCATCAAGTGTATTGCGCTTATCGGTCGTATAACTCTATTTCACTTTGTTGATGGACAGCACATGTAGATAGGAAAATACCATAAGGGTATTTAACTCTTCATGAAATATTTTCACAAGACAATCGCTTACTCGCCTAGGTGATGCGGTTAGCAGGTTAGTGTAAAGTTAGGTAAATGATCATCTGTAGATATGAAAACATGCCAATGCCTGGGTAATCCTAACACGCATGTACAATCCAACCCCATTGGGTTACTTCATGTCTTTACCTTCCCATTCTCGTTAGGCAACAGAGAATCCGATCCCGAATGTTCAGTTATTTCATCCTGATATCCGTACGGTCTCTGCAATAGCGATCATACGGTTCCCACACGATCTCTGTAAAGCCCTCGTACGGTCTACTCCTTTTGATCCATTTATCATGTTTATGCTGGAGTAACATTTCCCCTCTGGTGCGCGCACGGCGAGTCGAAAATAATCGTTATATTCATTCTTATTCAAACGCCTACATGTAGGTGGAAAAATAATGTTAAAACGACTCGCCATACGGCCATCGTAAGGAAATGTGACTGTGCTATAAATAAACTTCTGCAATTAGTGGCAAATAACATAATTGTTGGTGAAAACTGCTCATTACATGGTTTATACAATCGTACTAATGTGTTCAATTTGTCTTGTTTGTTTCAGATACTTTCCTTTGCCTGCGATAAAAGAAGACGCCATGGTAAAGTGTCAAGAGGTCCCTGGTGTTACAGGGGGGAAAACTCCTGGACATTATAGACTACGACACTTTTAGATTTATTAGGAACATGTACACGCACACAATACCTGGCTACCAACCACCAGTTGGGCAACAGCTGGAAGTCATTCCACCGGAGCGTGCTATTTGGACATCCTTGTCTTTCGATTGGAATCAGGAGCTATGGACAGGAACTACTGCAGCAGAGCCATTCCCCAGATTCAACAATTTTAACACCCAGCCAATAGGGAAACCACCTCCAGAACCTTTGGAGACCCTCTCCTGTACCGTCTACCCTGCAGTAGATTTTCCCCAGAGTGCAATGCAGCAAGAACTTACGCCACTAGAGCTCCCAAAGCAAGTCATTGAGTTCATGACATTAGCACCCTGCGAAGTAGAACTCCCCTATATCTGCGAAGCTCCAGAGGTTGCACCTGTCGTTGAGCCGACGACCACCGCGGTTCCCGGGACTACTACCCCTGTGCCATGGGGAACTACTCCAATGCAACCTCAAACACCAGGTTTCCCCCACCGCCCTGGACAACCCGGTAGACCACAGATCCCTGGAAGGCCACAGTTCCCCGGAAGGCCACAAATCCCAGGAAGACCACAAATCCCAGGAAGACCACAGATTCCAGGTAGACCACAATTTCCTGGTGGAAGTCCCCACCAGCCTCATCTTCCCCATGGTCCCCACGCTCCACATGGTCCCCATGGACCCCATGGTCCTCATGGCCCACATGAACCTCATGGCCCCCATCAGCCACCACACCAACCTCACCAGCCTTACCCTGGATTCCCGTCCAGGCCCAACCAACCAGGAAGACCTAACGCTCCAGGCTTTCCCAACCGACCTAATCAACCACAATGGCCAAGCCGACCCAACCAGCGACCCGGATTCCCTAATTCACCTATTAGGCCCCAATGGCCAAGCCGGCCCAATCAAGGCGGTCCCAACAGACCGAACCAACCAGTCAGATATGCAGACAATCCAACCGGAGTCCGACCATATGAATACCGATACAACAACTACGTTTTCTCTAGTAAATTTGGAGGTCTTGGTATAAGACTTTGAAGCCGCTAGGACAATTTGAACAATGTGTACCACTTACCCGACCCTTTGTATATTTGGGCTAACAGTTTTCACAAAACTTCGGGTAAATTGGACCCGAACATTCGCATTTTTAACTGAAATTTTCACCAAGCTTTGGGTAAACTCAACCCGACTTTTCGGGAATTTAGGGGCCATTTTCTCGAATGGTCGGGTTACGCGACTGCCTGACCGGACGCGATAACCCGCTGTAATGCTCCAAGCCCTTGAGATACATGTAAATGGTGTGTATTCAATACTGGACATCATATTTTCTGCAACTGAAGGACTAAAGCCATGTTCCTGATGAAAAAAACAGTATTCTATAGCTTAAAAGGGAAACACAACTCGGAATAATGAATGAGAAATTCTTATGAAATTTACTGAAATCCCTTAACCACCCCCCCCCCCGTATAAATATTAGGATTTTGTGGTGATTGACGATGGTAACCCTTACTAATACTTCAGTAAATTATTCAAAATCATATAAACGCTGAAAGTACCCCCAAAAGGCAAAGCGCGTTCCTCTTCTTTTTTTCCTTGCGTGTGCGTGTTGTTTCTTACGCGCTGGTATATGGCCCTCAATGTACTGTTATTTGCGTCATGGATTACTTTTCTTTTATCCTCAGCGCTAATTAGTCTCCTTTCTGCCACATTCAACTTCCCAGCAAGTAAGTCTGCCACAAGCTGCATGGAACATTATGTACTTTTTCATGAGGCCTTATAAATAAGGCTAGACGATTGCTAAAAATGACTAAATTCTGGGATCCCACCAAAAACCGTTGGTACTTTATAATCGGTCAAATATCCGTTATGATTAAAGGAACATGCTATTTCGCTGATGTATATAACCAAATTTTAAACGCTCGACTAATTGTGTTATTTTCGTGATATTTTAAAGCCATTTGAGTAACCATGGAGAATACAGCCGTGCTTTGCAGAGAGATGTAAACTTTTATATTATTTGTTAGAATTGAAAAAAAAATATGCAAACAGTATTTTACTATTTGTCTTTCAAAGTGTTTCGCAGTGCAATTTGTGTTTAATTTCTATGAGTGATGTAAATATGATTCAAGTTTGTATCTGAATGTGTAAGTATTCCATGTCAAGCTTTCTATAAGAAACAACCAGATATCTTCGAAATAAAAGTCATGTACATTTAACTGCTTTTATTGCTTTCATTTTCCGAAGTCTTATTTACTGTACTGCAATGATGAAAAAGGAAAAATATAAATGTTTTTTCATGATTGATATCAAGTTTGAGATTGACATGCACATATAAATAAGATTTCATTATTTCAATTGATCTTTTACATGTGACAGGAACAAGGCAATATGCTAAAAACACATTAAGAAAAAAAAGTATGGGAAAAAACAAACAGGAAAGGGAGGAGGAAAGAGCAACAGAGAGAGAGAGAGAGAGGGAGAGAGAGGGGGAGGGGTGCAGTTGATACTGTGATTCATGAACAGACGTGCTACCCACTAATTGGCATTCGCAAAGAATACTGCGCGCAGTTGACATTGCCAAATTGGAAAAATCCCGCACACCTAAAGGGGGATATCATCCTGACTTCAAATTCATTTTTATTTAAAAGCAAACAAAATAATAAGAAATTTATCGGTGAAGTTTGGTCAAAATCCACAAACAAATAAAGCGAGTAGCTCCTCCGCACGTTACGTACGGTGATAGAAAAAAAATCGGAAAGTTGAAAATGGTGAAGTTAATGATGAAAATAAAAATAATAGTGACATTTAATGGCGCTTAATTATTGCACATTGTTTCTATAAAGCGCTTAACATTGCAATTATTATTATTACCACGGCCATCGGATCCTGGCATGCCGCACACAATGTTTGTAATTTTCTCAACTCCCTGTGAAGCATTCCAACTAGAGTTCCAAGACTCTATGGTAAATTGACAATTCGTCCACTGCCAGCACGTCCACTCACCACATGGTCTACCTTCATTTAGTCTAATGCCATGCCGTCCATCAACATTTCGTCTAACAACCATTTGGTCCAATGACCATTTGGTCCAATAACCATTTGGTCCTATCATCACTTCGTCTAATCACCATTTTGTCTATTAACATTTCGTCTAATAACCAGTTGGTCTAATACCCATTTTCCTTTCAGTCATTTTGCACAATTAACACGTTAGTTTAATTAGACCAAATGGTATATGGACTAAATGGCTATTGGACCAATTGATTATTAGACGGAATGGCATTAAACTAAATGAAAGTAGACCGTGTGGTGAGTAGACGAACTGATGATGGACCAAATGGTTGTAGATGAGTTGGCAATTGGACGAATTGGCATTAGACGATTTGGAAATAAACAAACTGATTTGCTAGGTATACTGCATAGAGAC
Source organism: Lytechinus variegatus (assembly GCF_018143015.1). Classification (NCBI taxonomy): domain Eukaryota; kingdom Metazoa; phylum Echinodermata; class Echinoidea; order Temnopleuroida; family Toxopneustidae; genus Lytechinus; species Lytechinus variegatus. The sequence continues at coordinate 13,129,473 of NC_054758.1, read as the reverse complement.
TTTCGCATCCTATCGGGTACCCATTTAACACCTGGGTGGAGAGTGGCAAAGTGTGGATTGACGCATTGCCAAAGGACGTTAGACCATAATCGTCGAGGTGGCATTCGAACACACGACCCTCTTATTGTAAGGCGCGAGTCAGAACCGCTACACGACGACGCTTCCCCTATGAAACACATTCGAGAGTTTTCGCATTTACTACGAAGCCACGCTCTATAATGAACAGCGCACCAATTTCTTTGAAATTTGGAGTCAAATCACATCGGAGAGCTGAGAGGCTCTTGTCGATAGTTGATGGGCCGGGACAGCAGCGGAATCTCTTGACTCTGGACAACATATTTGCAATTGTTCATCTGGTGAAAATCTTCGGATAATCTGCTGTCCCGGTCTACCAACTTTCGATAAAAGACTCTCAGCTCTCCATTGTGATTTTGATTGCATTTTCAAAAGAATCGGTGCGTTGTAAATAGCGGCTCCGTACTAAATGCGAAACGTCTCTAATAGGCGGAGGTATAACACCGATCAGGGATGGATGTGGAATGGACTCGCACTCTCTCTCTCTCTTTCGACGATCCCTAAAGAAAATTGCACAGATTAGTTTAAACAGGGATCGTGGGAACATCAAGAACAACAGAATCGAAGAAGAAAAAAATAACAAAGGGAGATCAGATGACATTTGACCGTGGTGGGAGTGATGCTAATTCGGGCACATAGAAGAGGAAATATAAGGGGAATATCCGGGGGAATATACTGGGAAGAACACGTGTGTCACACAGTGTAGAACACAACGTTAAGTCACCTTCGCACTATTAAATTCTAGCATGAAATTACATATTCACATAGTCGACCATGGCCGTGAACAAGCTGTGATCAGTCCTACCATCGAGGTGTCCACAGTCCACATAATATTTCTTCACACTTTTGAATTTGAGAATGTTAACAGTGTGAGTAATGTTTCAATATATTAGTAGTCCACTGTGTAAGAACGTTGACTACACCGTGTGACACTGTGTTCTTTTCCAGTTGGCAGATGGTAAAAATAGCGAAATTCACTGGGAATCTTACACGAGTCGAGATGAAGACCCATTAAATGACAAGAATAAAGAGAAAAATTCAACAAGCATGACACTGGAAATTTCATCAAAATCGGACGTAAAATAAGAAAGTTATGGCATTGTAAAGTTTCGCTTCATTTCACAAAACAGTTATATGCACATCTCAGTCAGTATGCAAATGAGGGAATTGATGACATCACTCACTCACTATTTTTTTTTCGATTTTATTATATGAAATATTTTGATTTTCTCGTCATTGTCATGTGAAATGAAGTTTCATTCCTCCCTGAACACGTGGAATTCCATTATTTTACATTTTGTGCCTCAGGCAAGGAGGTCCTAATCATCAAATTCGTAAAAATTGAAATATTGCATAATTCAAACAATAAAAGACAAAAGAAATAGTGAGTGAGTGACATCATCGACTCTCTCATTTGGATGTAACTGGCTCGTTCATATAACTATTTTGTTAAAAATAAACGAAACTTTGAAATGTCATAACGTTCTTATTTTACATCCGATTTTGATGAAAATTTTCAGCATTGTGCTTGTCTATTTTTTTTCTATTGATTCAAATCAACATTTTTCTGAGATGGACTTGACCTTTAATGAGTGGGTCAGCCCTATAGATAAGAAGGAGGGGGGGGGGTATCCTGATCCCCCCACACCTCCTTCCTCGTCTTCATGAGGGTGTGTGCATCGGGGGGGGGGGTGCATGTAGGGTGGGAGAGGTGTGTGTGTTGCGGGTGCGCTTTGGGTGGGTTAACACGCATTTCTTTCTCCTCTTCCATCTCCCTTTCTATCCCCCTCTCTCTCTCTACATTTACATAAAAAATCTCCCTCATCTCTAATTCACTCTCCTCTCTCCGTATCTGTCTCTGCCCCCACCCCTCTGTCTCTGCCCTATCCCTATCCCTCTTGATTTGTCAAGGTAGTCTGGAAGAACAGACCCTTCGTTTGTGCAATTCCCATATTAGAGTGCTTAATACAGAGTCTGAAGCAGTGAGACTAGATTCACTACGTACTGTGACTGGCTCTTTTCTGACACAGAGTTTGGCGTCTAGTGTTCACTCTAAACATGGCATGATTGGTTAAAGTGTCAAATATGAGTCTGTGCTTACAGACTAGTTACAAGGATGGATGCTGCATCTGCGAACCATTATTGCTTGCATCCGTGTCTGGACCAAGGGAGGGAGCAGCAGCTATATAATCTTGCGTAGTCGAGGCTTTCTTTGCCCCCCTTCTCCGTGTGTGACGATGAATCACCAATGCAACGCTTCCTGCGCCTATATATAGCCCCCCTCGAGTATCAGTTTCGAGCTCGTGGTTCCTTTTCCATCGATTTCAATCAGTGGAGAAACCTTGACAATGGAAATGAAATGGAAACTTTCTGTTGACTTGGTTATATCCGACGCATTCAATGATCATGATGATGTTGTTTTAAGCAATACGCAACATGCAGACAACGATGCCTAACTTGTGCAAAGAGACATATAGGATACTTGCTCAACCCATCTAACCCTCGCGTTGTTATACTTCAAATCACCTGACAATTAAAACAAAGGTCAAAGTTCATCCCCAGATTCTGAATCCATTAAGAGTGCAATATTTTTCTGACAAAAAAATAAAAATAAAGAATCCCTAAGGAGTTGAACAAATGTACCTCTTATCTCCCCCTTCCATTATGATAGTGGTGTCATTACCTGTGGTCGATTATAATTTAAATTCAAGTGAAAACTTGCAATTATAACTCTGGTACTGGTAATAAAAATGACTATAAAGAAAGTGTAAAAATGATACTTCCTAATAATTCTTAATGGAAAATTATTCTAATTACAGAAAAATGGGGATAAAAATAACTGTTTTATAATATAGCTTGGTCCCACATCTTGATTCCGTGTAAGCTCCATCAGGAAAAGAATGTGGTAATGAAATGAATATAATTTTAAGAGGGCCCGAATTATCATTTGACTTTGTTCTAAACAAACTTTTTTGCCTATAGATAAACACTTTAGGATTGCTTCCAGCTATTTGCTATCGTTAATTTCTATACAAGAACTCAAATGTATTATAATACCTTTAATAAGTTTTGCTTGAAGTTTAAGAAATCACTCAATAAATTGCTTTATCAAACAGAGACAGACTCTGACAAAGCGTATGATTTATGTTTGACATTCTAAATGATCAGGCTGCATGTTACATTACAGCATAAATCATTGATATAATGATAAGTAATGGATCATGAAGGGGTGAAACAGAAAAAGTAATAGTTCATTCGTGCTGAATTAATATGTAAACACATACGATTTTAGAAAGAAATATACCTTTACAATATGTATATGAATTCGATATTAATTCCCATAATGTAAAATAAAACGCCAACCAATTCAACAGTGATCTTTATGTGTGTCTGTGTGTTCGTTGTGATCTTCGTAATATACTACGGCTGCCGTAGATGGCGTGAGGAGCTTTTCGAGAGAAGGCCATTTCAATCATGATCAGAACAGTAATATAAAACCAAGCAGCTCCTTGATAAAACACGTTAAAATAATCGCAAAATGTGACTTTAATAATACAAAAATAGTAGTTACATTTTATATAGCGCTTGTTGCATTCTGTTTCTAAGATCTTGACATTGCAACATTTCTCCGGTCATTAGATCTTTGCATGCCCGCACACAACTATCCTTGCCTCTCCACTCCACTCCACGGGAAGCATTCCAACCAGGGGCGTCGATCCATTTTTCAGATTGGGGGGGCAAAATCATGAATCAACAAACACACTCTCACACACACACACATATATGTGTACATATATATATATATGTATGTATCTATATATACACACACACATAGATATAAATATATATTGATATATATATATATAGCATGTAAAAATTGGGTTGAAACGGTATGGGGAAATGCATATTTCGCTTTATCGTCAATTTCCCCCTAATGTATCATTTTTTGCCATGGGTTTTCGCCCTAACTAAAGAATTATATACATATATATATATATATATATATATATATATATATATATATATATATATATATATGTATATACATATCTCACCAGCAGATTAATGCGAGCGCGAAGCGCGAGCTGAAAATTTTGATATTTCTATATGAAAAAAATGAGTTTAATTGACGTTTTTAATAAAGAACAAGATATATATCCAACAAAAGATTATTGCAAATCGAAGTGGGAGTTCTTTTGAGGTTTAGAACTGAAAACGGGACCATATTCACCTATTTAATCATGGAAAGTATGGGTTTCTGTTACAGAAATGATGCGAGCGCGAAGCGCGAGCTGAAATTTTTTGATATTCCAATCTGAAAAGTGGACATTTTGAGCAAGATTTTAGACGAAGAACGAGTTGTGTATCTCAATCTCGCTTGCTGATTTCTGTGTAACATTACAATCTTATTTTATTTTTAGCACATGCGGAATTATTGGGGGGGGGGGGGGGGGCAAAACGATATGTTTGCCCCCCCAATATTTTCATTGGTGGGGCGATCGCCCCCCCTGCCCCCCCATAATCGACGCCTCTGATTCCAACAAGAGTTCTAAGACTCAAATGTTATGGAGAGTGGTAAAGTGTGGATTGACACCTTGACAAAGGCCGCTACGCCGCGGCGGGATTCGAACACACGACCCTCTGATTATAAGGCCAGATTATAAACAGCGCTACACCACGTTGCTTCCACTACGCATTTTGATAAATGTACGGATTGTTATACCAAGGAGTCACCAGTACCTCCTTGGTTATACCAACATGCCTTCTTGTCCTGTGCACATTGCAGTCACATTTCCTCCATCTTGAAGAAAAATCTTCTTTATCAATCGGGTATCCTCCACACTGCAAAAGCACCGGTGTTGATTTAACACCAGCCCGGTATCTATATCGGTCCACACCAGAGAAGCACTGAAACTACACCAGTTAAGAATCAAACCGATATTGGCTTAGGTCTAATTGATGTTGCTTAAATGCCGAATTGGTGTTAGCGTAACACCAAACCAGTGTTGTTTCAACACCTCCCTGGCGTGGACCAGGCTGGTGTCAAAGTAAACACTGGCGTTTTTGCAGCGCAACTTTTGCCTATATCCCCAAGCACGTATATTAAGTAATATTTTTAAATAGTATACCGACGTTTGAGGTATTCTTTAAATTCGATATACATGTACTTACCTGATATTTCCAACTCATTTTTTTTCGATATTGGCGTACCTAATCTGGACCATTTGAATTTTTATCTTGGGGGTATTCTAAACAATCGATTCTAACTCTTTATATCCATGCATATAAACATGTTATAATATGCTGTCTTGATAAACAAAAACAGTACATTTTAGAGTTTACTTAGTGATAAGGTCCTGGGACACCAGCAATAATTTGTACTTCTCTCTAAGTAAGAAAATTATAAAGTGACTTCATACAATGTTATTGTTGCCATCCATCAATAAAAAAGTACTTTGAACAATGTACCGTCGTAGATCTCTGTGACATAGCGCCACCATGTGACCGTATAATTATTTTCCAGCCGGCATTGAGAGCAAACTACTATCCAGCTATCCAGCTATCGACATCCGATAAGCTTAAATTAAAATTTTTAAAAATTAAATTTTAAGATCTGAATTCAAATTCATTTATTTCACATCTCTAAAAACATACAGTACATCGAGATGTAGAAAAATATTATATTTCATCCCTTTCCGCTCCTTTTCTTTCCTATTTTTGTTTTCCCTTGTCGCGAGAATTTGGGGATCAATGATCCCCAGCACCCCTCTCTAATATGACGCCAGTGGTTTTTTGTCCTTCTGTCTCTGTCAACCTCTCTCACTGTTTGTCCTCTCCCAACATCTTTATTTCCTTCTTCCAAATAGCGATCCATTATTTTTCTACCCTTATCTCATGCTTCTTTCCCCTTGTTCTGCCCGTCTCCCTTTCAGCCTCCCTCTTCTCTCCGTCCTCCCCTTGCACTGCCCCCCTCTCTCCCTCTTTCATACACACACACACACACCCTCACACACACAATCTCTCCTCTGACTCAGTGTAATTTCTTATACTTTTTTTCATTCAAGTACGATACATGTGACCTTTCATTTACACACACGCACACACACCCTCACACACACCCTCCCGCACACACATTCTCTCTCTCTTATTCATTCCCTCATTCAGTCTATTTTTTTTATCCTTGTTTACATTTTGTTCATTCAAGTACGCAACACATAAAGTACTCATACGCAATTCGCTGCAAAAAAAAGTAGGGCCTTACTGCTTTTCATATTCATTCACCACCAAAAAGCTAAATATACTCATAAGGAGGTCGATATAATATGCTTCTCACACAGAAATTCTTCTCTTGTATGCAAAGTACATCTAGTCTTTTGGGGTCAAGATTTAAGATAAATACGAATACTCAACCTGAAAGACCACGAAGGTTGATAGACATGATAGAGGCAGCCATATGCTCCCGTTATTGCACATTGTACATTGAAATGATTGAATGTAAATTTAATATCCAACTCACGAAAAAAGATCATAAAACTTCAAAGACGGTGCCCGGATATTTTGGGTAATGTGGCACAAAATGACCTCTTTTCTTACAGACGTTCTTAGTAGCAGAAATGGCTAGTAGGACAATTTTTCAAACACTTCGCACACTGTGAAAACTGTGGCGTTAAAACTGACACCAACTGGTGTTAATAGAGGACCACACCCTGAGGTATTAAAATAACACCCTAGAGATTGAACATAACACCAAAGACTTAAATGTAACAACCATATGTGTTGTGATAACACCTATAGGTGTAAAACTAACACCACCAATTTAACACTGATGTAAAATGACTGATGTGGTCCTCTATGTACGCCGGTTAACACCACAGACGCTTGCTATAAGCAGAGAATCTTTCTCTTTTCAAAAGCCCTTCATAACAAAACAGCCTTTTAGAAAATCGGCGAATCAAAACAGCAATGTCGTATTGGATTCTGGACAAACGACACATTTGCAAGTTTTGTCCTGTTCGAATCACGGCCTGGTCCTACTGGCTGACGGATTCAAAACGCATTCATAAAGGGCACAGCGGACGAACAGAATTTGGCGGGTGGTTCCATCCGTTTTCATCCGCCCCAGAAATGGGCAAAATGGCAAAAAAAAAGAAAGAACGGGGGTATTATGTAGCGCGGATGTTAAACGGTTGTTCGTCGGAAACCTTGCGGATGAAAACGGATGAAAGTGGAGGACAGCTCCGAAGGGGTTACCGGCGGTTTGAATACTTTATTAAGGCATGGACACACCGCCCGAGCATTGTTGGAGCGGTCGTGGAGCGGGAGAAAAAAAATCATCACCGTCGCTATCGTTCACCATACTCGATTTCGATGGGTTTTTTTTTTCGATTTTTGTTTTCGATATTTTCCCACAATTTTGTGAGCGCAATTCGACCATCTTTCCCTACCGCTCCACGACCGCTCCAACAACGCTCGGGCGGTGTGGCCATGCCTTTACGAGATGCATACCCTCACATCCCTCCCATCTCCGTGCTACTAACGATGTATAGACGTTCCGTGTACCTTATCTTTCCTCCCTCTTTCCGTTGTTCAGCTTCAGTGCATCTGAGTTGCGAGATTGCCCAGAGAAGACAAAGAGGATACAGCGTTTAACAGATGATAACGGGCATGGAACGCGTGCTGCTCGTATATGTTGCGGATTTGCATCGTACCCGGCGGATATTTAATCCGTTCTAACAGTTCTTCGCAGACCAAAACTTTCAGCGCGGACGAAATCACAGTGAATACGAAGCACGTATGCAATGAGTACACAACGGATGGAAAGTGTTTCCCAACGGATGGAACGATTTTATTTTCCGTTTTACATCCTCTTTGCATCCGTAGGTGCAGTGGGACTAGGCCATTCACACGATGTGCTGTCTCGGTTCATCAGCTTTCGATAATGACCTTTAATCTCTCCATTGTGATTTGACAGGCATTTTCAATAGACTCAAGAGGGTTCACACAGTACCCAGTTTTTTTTCCAGGGGGAGAGTGGAAAATATTTTCGAAGAAACTAAAAAGTGAGGGAGTGAGGCGACCAAGGTTGTCATAATCATGATAATGGCGCTTTTGTATTTAAGGATTTAAGGATTTTATGCACAACTTTGGGTTTTTTAAAAGAAAATGTAATTTTTTCTCTCTTTTTTGTAGAAGGGGGGTGATGGCGGCAACGGCCTCTCCGCCCACCGCTTTGCACTGCCATATAGAGTGCGCATGCGTCCTCCAATGTTTCTACAAGGCGGAAGAAGGATTCCGCGTCGCATAGCCCCAAGGCAGGGAGGGGGGATGGGGGAGGGGACAGCGTTATTGAAAGCACTAGATGTGTGTTAAAACAACTTCAAAGTTATGTGATTAGTTCTAATGTTCATAGAATCATCGGAGTGCAAGGCTTGTCAGGTGGAACATCTAATTACTCGAGCAATTTCGCCGTGTCAAGAAACAATTGGCAATTAACCTTTCACAATGGGCGAAATTTCGCCGGCAGTTCAGAGGCCTGTGTTCTTAAAAGACCCATCGAATATTAAAATAGTGTGAGATGACATGAAATTAAGGATGGCAAGGGGGAAATAGAAGGCGAAAATCAGAGATGTAAATATTAAGGAAGATAAAGGTGAAATTGAGGGAGAAGAAAACACAGAATTATATTCACCAATTGCCGTGTCTTGTTAAGGAATTCTGTTGAGCCCGTAAAGTTCGCAATCATAAACGGGCAGGTAATGTTCCATTACGTCGACCTTTTTTTAACCCAAGTCAAAAGACTTCTTTCAGATCTGATTATGCAAGATATGTGTTCAATTACTTCTCCCAAATTTGAAGATATTACTGCTTTCTCAAAACATTCGATTAAGGGGGAAAACATTTGTTTACAGAACATTGAGGAAGATCATTGCTTCATTTATCCTCATCATGCATAACAACATAATTCTCCTTTTGTTAACAAATTTTCGGCATTACTCCTATTTGTTTGAGATCAGTATGCTCGATCTGTAATGAAAATCATAAGATCAGTATGCTCGATCTAGAATGAAAATCATAAGATCATAAGTCAGAAAAAATTGGAACCAGTGGGATTCGAACATGCCATCTACTGCTTTCCGGGCAGCGACTCAACCACCAGGCTATTCTGGTTCTGACATTTTTTCTGACTTATGATTTCCATTACAGATCGAGCATACTGATCTTATGATTTTCATTACAGATCGAGCATACTGATCTTAAACAAATAGGAGTAATGCCGAAAATTTGTTAACAAATTATAATTTCCTCCTATAAAAAGCCTCCTAATTAACATAATTCTCTATTAATGACAAACAAGGGGGAAAAAGAAAAAAAAGACATTGTCATGATTTTACAAAGCAGGTTCCGTCGGAGCAAAGAAATGAAACTGACATTGGCCGAGATAATAATAAAAAAATAAAGAGATGAAATAAAATCTGAAGAACGTAATCATGATAATAACCATGGTTACATTATACCGGCAAACATGGCGTGGTGCTGAATTGTACACTGTGAAAACTGCGGTGTTAAAACTGACACCAATTGGCGCTAATATAGAGGACCACAACCTGAGGTGTTAAAATTACACCCTAGAGATTAAACATAACACCAAAGAGTGTAAATGTAACAACAAAAGGTGTTGTAATAACACCTATAGGTGCAAAACTAACACCACCAATTTAACACCGGTGTAAAAGAACTGGTGTGGTCCTCTATGTACACCGGTTAACACCACATTTTTTGCTGTGTAAATATAATATTTATCGGGGTACAATGATTTTGATAATTGTTAATACAATAAAGATGCAGATGGTGAAATTATGTAATTATTACACATGAATACATGTTATTAGTCCATTTCTACCTGATACTAACACAGCGTTTTGTTTATGGTGCTTTAAAGGGCATACGATTCTGGAGTCTTATTTTGATGATTGTTATTTATACGTTAAAGATGCAGTTGTCATGGTTGTTGAAATCCTGTAATCAATGCACATGCACACTTTTTATCTTTCCATTTCTAGCCGATACGAACACAGTTTTTTGTTCACGATGCTTTAAAAAACACAAGATTCTTCAAACTTGATAATCCCGCCTTATGACCTCACCTACTCAAATCTGGCCAAATTCCTTACCCACGAATCCACAATACAACATTCTGAGAAGTGTAGGCCCACTTCAACGTTATTTCACTATAAACTCTATTCATTCATATCGCAATAAATATGTCACCGCGAATCAAAGCAAATATATTTCATCTCCTAAATATTTTTGGGAGATGAAATAAGCTAACATAATAATTTGTCTCTGTTTTACCAATAGTTATTTTCAAATGCAAATTGGAAGACTAGCTATTCCTAACACAAAGTCAATGACAAATCGCACATAGGGGGGGGGGGGGGGGGTCCGTTCCCTTTGAGATTACACGTTTGAAAATATGTTGACTGATCTTTATCCAAAGCATACGCAACTATATACACGAGATGCATTCGATGAAATATTCATTTGTTTGCATTTATTTCAATTTGTATTAGGCGTTATTTAAGAGAGGGACAAATCAGCTGTTTGTGAACATTCCCTTGCAATAATTTACGAACTTTAATCATGTTTATTAGCCCAGAAGAAATCTACACCTGTCTTATTCATTTGGTCATCCCTTTTTTCAGGAGCGGTGTCGTTTGATATTCTCTTAGAATGTATTTCTCAATTTCAACACTGATTTCTTAAAAAAACTTATGATTTAAAATTAAAATAATCATCTTCGTTTCATCCACTTCTGTAAAAATCATTTATGATTCTTTTTTCCCTTTAAATTGTCCCTCATATCTTACCTGTTCGAGGAGAAGTGTTAGCAATTAACTCAGTTGGATGTGCCTGCGCCTACGAATGTTTTCACAGGAATATAAATGCTGTGGATCATTATCATCTTCTTTATCTGTTTACTTTGCTAAAAATTTACATTTTTAATCGGATTTTTAACGAATTTTTGATTGAATTTTGGCAGTTAGATAGAATCATAGGCGGCGGAAGCGGGGGGGGGGGGGCTGCCCCCCCCCCTAAATTCGAGGTGGGGTCCCCTCTAAACTTTTTATTTTTTTGCTTGTCAATTTTTTACCTGTGTCCATCCCAAAATTTCTGGTGGACCCCCCTAAATTTTTTGGCTTCCGCTGCCAATGGATAGAATATAGATATATGTATATCATCACATGAATATGATTTTTTATCATTTTAGCGAGAACTGATGAAGCAAAAATGTGCAAGTTTTTTTTTATTTGGTATTAAAGACGAACTTGAACGAACTTGAACTTAATGCGTTTCGAAATTTGTGTCCTCACGTGGTGATTGAAGGAATTCGATAACTGTCACAGAGACGTAACATGATGTTGCATGATCAATATCTGCTTAAATTGATGTTAATATCAGATTTAATCCCAAGGAGTTCTTTCGGGCTATCTACCATTACGAAACAAGAGTAAAACATTCTTTAAAAAATAACATTCTTCGATTTCCTGGAACATTTAAGAATCAATAATGTCCAATCAATATTCACATGATTTGCAAATATGCAATTAGTGAAACTACTACATTACAAATCGGACAAATGTGGGAATGAATAGAACGCCAGGCTTAGCGATCTCACATACGAGTTGGCAAATCTTGTAACAAATTATTTGCATCCCTACATTATGTAATCAACGCAATTTAAAGGTCTCCGTCCTCTCCTTTTATGAGGGGGGGGGGGGCAACAAAAGCACATCAATTAGTGAAACAACGTTAGAGTGGTGATAATACTTCATCTTTTGAACATTCTTCAACTAATTAGTTACATCCGCTCTACCCGATTTTATAAGTTAATAGAATACTTCACACAATAGAAACACTGTTTAAATTATTGCTATACAATGCTAATTACTATATGAACCTTACAGTAGATGTTTAAACAATTCAAACAAGTGTTTAAAGGCTTTAAGCAACAAAATTTCCCTTTTTAGTGTTTAAGTCCCAACAACCCCTGTTATGTTCATATTGTAAACATAATTGAATGAAATTTTAATTTTTTTTTTATTTGTATAGTTGTTCCCTGAGTATACAGCCTATTTTTTCGGGTGTCATTTTGATGTATTGCTGCGATCACTAAATAATATTTCTTTGGACCTCATAATTATTTGCAGTATCCAATATTCTCGTTGATTAGGCCGGAGGGGGCGGTATTTGTCGCCTCCCAAATTGGCCGGAAGCCCAAACTATGGAGCATTCATAATTGCTCGTCAAAGAATTCAATTAAGTGTTAACACCTAATTGAGCAAGCCCACAGCGATCAATACACATCGCAGTGGTCCCCGATAAATTGCTGTCGGAAATATCGTGATGTCACACAAAAATTCCGGGCATAATTTAGTTTAAATGCTTAAGTTAGGTCTATTTCGGGGTTTCGTTGCATGTATTTCCCCTTCTTGGGATTTAAGACACTTTTCAAGCATCGTGCATTGTCGAACGAATCGCGAACAGAGGACTTCCTGGGGCGGAAGAGTCGCGATTTCTTAAAAAAAAAAGGAAGGGGGGGGGGCGAAACGCCCTCTAAAATGATTGGCTGTATAAATTCAAGGGGAGGGTGTCTCCTGGAAAATAATAGTGCCCTACAATGTGTCCCCAGGTGTGATCACAATGTTGGAACCAGTGTGGAAAAAACCCAATTAGATTGATAAGTATTTCTGCAGTGTGAAATAGCATTTTCATATAGTCCACAGTAACATGTATTTTTTTCACCAGGGTTTCCCATCCCCCCCCCCCCCCCCCCCGGTTTCAAGCATATCGTCGGAGGTGTTATCTTGAAATATGCGATTCTTTGATAAGTAGCACAGAGTGAAAAAACAACAACAAACAAATGGATAAATATGGATGGAATGACGAACGACATGAATTATCAAGAAGGAGACATGGAGAGAGAGAGAAAAGGGGGGGGGGGGGTGAATAATGACCATGATGATTGTATTTGCAGAGTGTAACGTGACTAGAGAGAGAGAGAGAGAGAGAGAGATGACAGAGAGAAAGAGAGATGGAGGGCGGAGATAAAGAGGGGGTGGGGTGAATAATGACCATGATGACGATCTTGGCAGAGTGTAACGGGACTACTACCGTTGACACTTCGTCACGAAATTTCGCCTTTCATACTTCGATCAACATTCACCATCATTTCGAGATGGAGTGATAATGAAAAATAGGTAGTCATATAGGTGCAAGAGGAACAATATGGTTTATCATCATGGATAAGGGGTCCCTCATAATGTTATCCTGTTGTGGACCCATTGGCCCGTATTCTCAAGTTTGGTTTAACCACGGACGTAGGTCCATAGTTTAAAGGTATTGTTTAACTTTGTGAGCAGCCGATTTAAAAAATTCTCAAACCAAGATGAAACATGTGTACAAGTGCATGTATTAGAACTAATAAACCCTGAAAACAACCATTATTGAGGATGAAAAGCTAAAACTACAAGGCAAACCCCGATTTTGTAAATAGGTGTCTTATAGACGCCTAAATAGTACACATAAGTGTATGGGATGAAATTAAGATGGTGTTTCCGGTCACTTTATATTTCAATTTTTGAAGCACTAAATAATTATTTTCGAACGCAATTTTTTCTTGGCTTCATTTTTGTAACATATCACAGACACAGGTGACAAGTGTGACCTTCTAGCTCAGATCTTTTTAAAGTCAAACCAATGTTAACCAATCACTTTGACCTAAACTCTGGTCTAGAGTTGTGGTCTGACCAGTAGGTCCATGGTCTAACTATGGATAGCTAATTGTGACAGGATTCTCTAATAGTATATGTTCAAGATATCAGCTAATATCACTCTTAAATCGCTGTCTCGGATGGATAAATAAGTACACAATTAATTTACCATAAGGGAATAAAGAAAAACCACATTTAACACAAGAAACATTACAAGGTAAACGAATATTGACGTTTTGGGCATCCCATAATTTTACCTCACAGTGAGACCTTGGTCTACGTCGAACCCTACTTCGCAATACAGGACATTATGCTCATTTCACATGGAGCACTTAAATTGAAATAGAAAGTATTGTGGGTAAAAAAGATCATCATTGCTTGTTACCAAGTAATGAATACAATTTTATCCTACTAACGTTTAAAAGAGAGAGAAAATATAAAAAATAAATAATAAAAGGCAGGCGCAAATCCAGTCAATATTCTTTTTGTACAGAACATAGACCAAACCAAGTTGAAAAATTTTACCATTATGATACATGAATTACCGATAAGAATCCAAAAGCGAACGTAGAAATGACAAAGCCCATAACATCCAAATAATGAATACTATTCATATCTTTATCATGTATATGGTGATTAAATGCCATTCCTTTTTACGAACAAACTACGAAAATAATTGAATTCCAAATCTACTGACCTGACAACAAACTGAAACCCATTTTTTTATATTGGTCGTCATGCTGGTTGATCTCTTCAAATTATATCCCTGATAGCAGAACACAGGATGTTCACAGTTTTTTCACAGTGTGGACTATGTGAAAATATTATTCACACTGTTAAACTGTTCGAATTCAACAGTGTGAACACGGCACTGTAGACACCGGGACAGTGTGACTGTTCACAGCGTATTCCTATGGTCGACTGTTAGAACATGCAATTCACACTGTTAAAATTCTCAATTAAACAGTGTGAAAGTGATTTCACACTGTATCCCACACTGTGAACACAGTGTGAAATGCACTGTTAAATACTGCACAGCAAAAAATGTGGTGTTAACCGGTGTACATAGATGACCACACCAGTTATTTTACACCGGTGTTAAATTAATGGTGCTAGTTTCACACCTATAGGTGTTATTACAACACCTTTTGTTGCTACATTTACACATTTGGTGTTACGTTTAATCTCTAGGGTGTAATTTTAACACCTCAGGGTGTGGTCCTCTATTAACACCAACTGGTGTCAGTTTTAACACCGCAATTTTTTAGTGTGTGCTCTTACCAGTAGGAATTAACACCCCCTATCCATCCCCTTATTTGGTATAATGATACGACTAAAAAAGCTTGAAATTTGGAAATTTCCATTTTTATTCGAAACTATCCATTCAGTAAAAAAAGGAAATATATCAATGTGCAATCCAAGTTAAAAAGTGATTTTGTAATGCAAGTCATTTCAGATGAATAAACATTAAATTCGGCAAATGCAGTTTGTATCTCGTCCGAGATATTTTCAATAAAGTAATAATACTAGGATAATAGCAAAAAACAAATCAAACGTAACTATATCAAACTATATAAAGCCCGCGGCATGCCATTTGTGAGAGATCAAATTGATAACCATTTCGTTGTGGAAATAAATCGGATCCAATTCAATTCATTTATGTTCAAACGAATTCAAAATCCTTTCGATATGATTCTTTCATTAAGCGGATTGAAACGTTAAATCCATAGTTGTTGGGTTATCTTATGAAACATAATTTTGCCCCAATTTAATTTATTGCCTAAATGAGTGGGGGAGGAGATCTACATTCCTCTCTGTTACAGGCCCCAAAGCCTTCCAAAAACAAAGCCGTTTAGTAATTGTATGAATAAGTTTATAAGCAGCTTGAGTATGATATCCGTGAAGTCCGTCCCTTTCAGATAATCTTCTGGGATTTTTTTTCTAGAAATCATTTTACTAGAAACGAATATGAATAAAACATAAAATTATTTTCAAATCATAAAAATTGAAGTTTGAATTGCAAGCAATGTCTGGTTTTTAAATTTCCAAAGAAAAACACAGAAATGGACAGAAAAGCAAAACTCCACTCTAAAAAAGTGCACGCTGATACTTTAATATTCCTAAAGCTTTCCAAGATAATAATACCTTCTTAGTTTATGAATGGAATATCGAATAAGCAGATGAAGCAATAGTGATGATTCGGCAATGTATAGAATACAGGATTTGATGTAAAGATGCTGCTCTGGACTTTGGACCAAAAGGTCCGGGGTCGAATCATCCTGCAGAACGAGGATCCTGTGACAAGGCGTTTATCTGCTTTTGCTACTCTCCATCTATGTGTCATAAATAGGTACCCCGTAGGAAGATTTTTTTTTAATGCTCGACTACTATCATATACTCAGGTTACAAGTATACATCTCAAAGGATTATCGCATTTAAATGTTGCATGTTATCATTATTGTTATAATTATCAATTTTGAACAATAATTTCCTGAAAGTTATCGTTCAGATACTAAACACATTAAAAAATAAACTCATGTCACACTCAACCCTACCGACAAAGAGACTCTCATCATTACATTCGTATACTTGCAAACATCTTGCTCAACCCAAGTACATTTGAAGGACCCCACTCTAAAATAGGTCTCAAAACCGTAGCCATACACGACATCTAATCATTATTCTAAAGAAAGCTGAGGGTTAAACACCCAGTCAATTTTTTGTCAATTCATTCATTTCTTATTGTGTTCTTTGTTTTTATTAATCTCTATTTTTTCGTGACTCTAATATTGCCCTTCAAATTTTTCACAAACGTATTTTTGTTACCGCACTTTCAACTCTTGTTGATACTTCACATTCTGAGTAAGTGTTTCTCACTTCCTTTCTGTCATTAGAATAATTTTGGCAATTCTGTTTTAAAGGCGACCGCGCACCTTACGACTGGTCTGCGACCCGATTTCAGGACAAAATGTAGTAGAATTTGATGCTAATATTGAGACATGGAATATCTTACTGTGTAATGTTCTAAATCATCGTACGAATACCTATGTTCAAATCTGTGACGATGCTCTCATCCTTCTTACACAGTAAAAACAAATTATGCAGCGCTGTTTACTATATGAACCTTACAGTAATTGTTTAAACAGTTTAAACAAGTGTTTAAATCTTAAGCAACAATTTTTTTTAATATCTAATTTTCAATGAATTAAATATGATTGTTTAAACGGTTCAACAGATACTGTAAGGTTCATATAGTAAACAACGTTGTATAAAATCTAGAACAGCGTTTTTACTGTGTAGAATAAAAGCGAATTTAATATCTAGTCGTAATGACGTCATAGCAGTCGTACGATTGGCTACGATTTGAAACTAATTTGGCCTTTACTCCATAATAAAGGCTTGCAAACTTCCGAAATGGTTATACATGTATTAGAATTCTTTCAATTAATTTTAACCTCAAATAAAATGATTTGTTCCATTCACATCTTCAGAAAATGAGCAAAATGCGATTTGTTCCAAAATCGGATCGCGAACAGTCGTAAGGTGTGCGGTGGCCTTACAGGTAAGTCAACTACGATTTAATTTGATACTCATTTCCACTCTTTAACAACAAATGTATACAAGTGTAATAATTTTTTTACTTGAAAAAAAAAAATTCATCATAATGATGGAACACAATACTCTATTTCAATTCAATAATACTTGAAAAAATATATTGAAATATATCTCAATTTATAAGAAGTAATAATTAATACATTTGAGTTAGCATATAAAGGTAGTGATCGGTGGTAGTGGCATGAATAGAGACAAAAATTGTGAAATTTCCCTGATATATTTCCATTAATTTCAATTAAAAAAAATAGTGATTCCTTTAGTTCGCGAAATTCTTTTTACTCTCAAATTTTGTAAGAACTTATGAAGAAACTTAAGGGCAAATAATCTCTAACTGAATACCCAAATACGATTTCACATTTCATTATTTTCATGCACATGATGGCCTACATAACATAGTAAACTTAAGGATCTCTAAGAAGTCCATCATTTGTAAAAAAAAAAAAAGGAGATGAGATGTCGCACATCCCCGCGGGGCATTATGGGTAAGAGGCAGTAATTTTCTCTGAGTGCAGCAATACTGATCTCAATTTTCTTAAAGGTGAGAGGAAAAGAAACCCCGCCGACTGGAGCTTGCTCAAGAAATTGAAAAAAAAATGGGTCATCGACCTTTCCGCCTTCTCCAGTAAAAGATAAAAGCCATGCTTTTACCAATAATCATAATCAAATAAAATCTAAGTAGTATAGTGCTCGGATGATTACTGAGTACTTTCGTTGCTTTATCCAAGACTTTGTTTATCTTAATAAGAAGGGTATATACTTTGAATTCTACGCTTCAGCTTCGAATGCATAACTACAATTGGACTCTGAAAGAAAAAAAAATGAGGACAAATATATAGACAGATCTTCGGATTTTATCTTATTTTCATTCTAGTTTGTCTTTAGTTCTAATTAATGTATTCGTCTTGTTTATTATACATGGCTTATCGATTATTATCGACTACATCCAGTCACTTATTATTTGATATTCAGCTATCTATTAGAATATCTTTATACGGCGTTCTCTTCTCTTCAGTTTGACTGTTTTTTTAACATAAGAAGTAACAAAAATAGTTATACATAGGAGTAATTAATGTATTACAAATAAAATAAATTGAACACACCAAACTAGAAAATTCTATAAAAATCAAATTTAAAATAACATGTTGAAATGTATAAAAGAAATTAGCGGAAAGAGAAAAGTTAAGCGTAGGATATTGGATAACAAAATTACCGTAAAATCATGAATACATAAATGAAGTAATATGATTTCCATTGTCATTTGAATTAATTACACTGAATATCTAATGGAGGTCAAATGAGAATAGTTGAGCACAGAATGTTGTATACTAAAATAGCAAATATAATCAATGTTGAGTATAAGATATTTAGTAAATTCACTGAATTCGAGTAGAAAACCAATAAAATTGAGTGTTACTATTGGGATAAAATATTGATAACTTAATTGCATGAGGTATGAGATAACATACTGGATAACCAAAATCATTAATATAAATAAGGAAGAACAAAATAACAGAATGGGTGTACCGATCATGTTTATTAATCTAAAGCAGTCTTCTCATAGGTTAATCAATTTAGTAATTATTTCATTTGTTTGTAAAAGAATTCTTAATTTGAATGATGATTCCAGTGAAAAATAAGGCTAATGACGAATATTTACCACGTGTGAAACCAAACTGATTAGAATCACAGTCACGATTACAATAGCAATCATCATTACAACGATGATTCAACATTCACATGTGAAAAAGCCCTTAGTTTCAATAGCTGGTTAACAAAATCTATTATATACAATAATGAGATGGACGAAAGACAAGCTTAAAACAAGTCATCTACAAAATGTCAGGGTAAAGCTGGTAAGCGACTACAAAATTAAGAGATGGTAGTTTAGATAATCATTGCAATGATAACAACAAAAATAATGACATTCGTATATGTAGAAAAATATAGTTATGAAATTAAAATAAAGAGAAAAAAATGAGGCAAAGTAAAGAAAGATGGAGAGAAGGGTGGTGAAAGTGAAACTGAAAATTAGGAGTATAGCAGTTGCACAGGTCATCAAGCATTTTAGTACACTGTAAAAACTGTGGTGTTAAAACTGACACCAATTGGTGTTGATAGAAGACCACACCCTTAGGTGTTAAAATTACACCCTAAAGATTGAACATAACACCAAAGAGTGTAAATATAACAACCAAAGGTGTTGTAATAACACCTATGGGTGTAAAACTAACACCACCAATTTAACACCGGTGTAAAACAACTGGTGTGGTCCTCTATGTACACCGGTTAACACCACAGTTTTTGCTGTGTAGTTATTGTTTAAATTTCAATACTTTTAGTTTTGTTAATATGATACCTTGAATTCTTGATGTGAAGTATTGCCAAGTGAACATCTTTTAAAGTTTGCGTTTGGAAACAATAATGCTTGGAGAATCTTTAAATTAGTTCGGCAGGGAATTCCAAAACACTGGTAAAAAAAGACGACATATTTTTTTTTGTGTGTGCTAATTTAGTACGGGGTGGGGAAGGTAATAACCGTTACGTTGTTATGAGAGACAGACAGACAAAAATGGGAGTGGAGAGTGGAGAATGGAACGAAAGAGTAAGAGAGACAGAGAAATAGAGAGAGAGAGGCGGGAAATAAGGATAAGATGACAATAGAAAATTGATAAGGAAAAAAAGATTAGGAAGGAGGGAAAACACAAGTTTGAATGCTGACAATGAAGGACATGATTTAAGTTCATCTGCAATATCATTCCGGCATTTTGATCTAATGAAAGCAATAATAGGTTTTGAGAAATTGTATTGAGAAAGTGTATTGCACTATCCCTTAGTAAAAACGTCATTAGAACTTATTGGCAGGATGTAATAAGAGTTGGTAAATATGGCAACTTGTAATTGATTTATAAAAAAAAGAAACAGTTAAAGATTTATTTCATTGACGATAACCTTGAAAAAAATTCCAAAACCAAAACAAATCAAAACAATACCAAACGAAACCACTGTTCTTTAACGGAAATGCAAGATTTAATTTCATATAACTGTATGCGAATCGTAAGTAGAAACCACCCTGAGCTCACAAATGCTCGAAGAAAATGCCGAGGAATTTCGCTTCAGATTGAATTAAAAACCTATACATTTCCAAATATTAGATAAAAAGGGAAATGATATGAGAACAAGCAGAAGGATGGATGAGGGGTTTGTGCGGTATGTGTCTAGAAAGATATTAATGCAAACATACGCGGAAATATATTGAGGAATTCTGTTTGAGATTGAATTTTAAAATTGTAGAAAATTCAAATATTAAATACAAACGTAAAAATACAGGGAAAATAAAGTGGCTGAAGAGAAATAAAGAGAATGCAGAACAGCAACAGCAACAACGAAAAAGAGAATTACAAGGGAGACAGAAAGAGATACAGCAGAGGGGGAAGAAAGCGTAAAAATAATAAAGTCAGAGAGGAGAGAGAAGGGTAGAAATACATATAAGAGAGTGAGGAGATAGAAAGCAATGGAGACAGGTATAGATACATGGTTAAGCTAAGTGAGAGAGGGAGAGAGAGAGAGAGAGAGAGAGAGAGGGATCACCCCGCAGTGACCCTACAATACACACAATACCCATTGTGGCCGCGTCTCCGTCAGATGTGAATAGAGTTAACGTTACATGGCGCCTTTGATCGCATTCATCAATCACGTGACCTCGATTTAACCCGCATCCGCTCGTGATATTCCACCGCGTTGCTACTGCCAGATATATATATAGCAAGAAACCCGGGCACCGTCTCACAATGAGTTGTGATTGATCCGATCAACCTGAACTATATAGAAATCCATTAATGTCATCATTTTCCCTACAGGGAATTTGCAAAGTGTCTTTTTGTAAACAGAGTGGAGCACCCTGAATTGGCATGGCAATTACGCATCATATCTTGGAAACACTTTGAACAAATATACAATTTTAGATGTTCGCGTTGCCTCATCTCAATAATTGCTGATGGAATCGATGGCAACTTATTGTTAGACGAGGCCCAGGGATAGGTTCTGGTTTTCACATTGTGGCACGCACATGGCGTTTGAATCGGTCAATTCACTGAAATAGCTATTACGATACAGTTAAAGTATTCCCCTTGTACTTGAGATAGGTTTCGTGTCTTCGCAAACAGCACGTCATTAAAGGTCACCTGTGGGAATGGGGGATTTCTATAAGAGAGACTTTTAGACCTGTAAGATATCAAAAATAAAAAAATCAAGAAAAAAATGCTCGGATGAAAATAATATGTCACGAACAATGATGATGTCATGAAGTTAAAAGTATTCAATGAAAATTGAAATGTTAAATCACTAGTTGAAAGGCTGGAGGAGGGACAACCTTTTGCAAAGGCTATATCCAACGTTACACAAAGCTAAATCTAAAAAAAAATAAGTGTTGGATCGAACCTTTTAAAGAAGTAAAGGTAGCATGTGGAAAATATTTCAATCACTCATTTAACATTTCACTTTGTAGCGTGTAAATATCAATCACATACGAATACAAGTTAAGAGTGAAATGTCACCGTTAGCATGCGAAACTAATTTAATCGAATTATTTTTGCAAGTTGAACCTTTAATACCACACTCTGCGTCACTGTCTAAAGGTAGATATGATGGTGGGGGGGGGGTTCAATTCTGATTCATTTAGTATAAAATGAATACAAAACCCTGTGATTTGCAGAAGATAGAAAAAATACTATTCTGAATAATGGTAAATACGTCTTTCATCACAATCAATCTAACTACGGTTTTTCAATGTAAAAAATGAAATCGATGATATTACCTCAAGTCCAATAGAATTGATATAAAATCCATACATGTATTCCCTGCAGAAAATCCATGTACGTCATAGAAAGTTGTACAAAGTTTCAGACGGGTCTCGAGTTTCTATCAATGTCGTTTCATGCTCAAAGTCAATATAATTTTATTAAAGTTATACATGAATAACAATTATGGCGAATAGATTTTAAATGTTTAAGGTGCCTCTAAAAACAGAGGCTTATTGAATGGGGAAACCCGAATGTACCATACATAAAAGTTTAACAGAATACAAATAGACCAGTTCGTAGTTACTTCATGGACAATTTTGGTCAAATGACCTTTCATTTCTTTCATCATGATAGGCAGATTTCAAAGCAAGATATTACGTAAGCTTGCCTTGCATAGCAGGATGAAGAAATTGAAAAGACCAGGTGATTAGAATAGCACACAAATGAACACTTAATGAAGGCATTTGTTGCATTGAGAATGCATATCTTAGCATGTTGCGCAATGTACTTTGCAAACTGTGAAATACCAGTCGTTCGTGGAAGCATCGTTGTTTTTTGTGGATATAAATGAAAACGACAATTCAAAAGAATATATGAATAATCAAGACATCAAAGTTGGTGCTTATCTCATTAGATTTTAAAGCACCATGTCATTTTAGTACAAATGACCTTCTTCTGATCATGCGTAGAATCTTTTGATCATGCGCAGAAAGGAACTACGAACTGGCTTATACAAAAAACAATGCATGAGAAAAAGAAAGATACTAATCCAACAAGGAAGGGGGGGGGGCGGTCAGGAAAATGGTGTGAATATGAATTATGAGATTATTTAGCATTCGTAGTTATCAACATGATCAATGAATGAACATTTGAGTTTGGTTTTAAATGCAGAAACATTAGTCGATAAAATAGAATTGGAATATCACTGCCAATTTCATAAAATGGGTAGAATGGTCTTTAAACATTACGAAGTTAAAAAAACACAATTGGCAAAAAATAATTCGTAAAGAGAGTTTAACACTTTGCTTTCCATGTAAGTTTGTGTGTGTGTGTGATGGGGACTATACCCCCCCCATGATCTGAAGCAAAGTTCAGCATCCCTGTGTATTTTCAGTATGTTGTGGAAATTATATACAATTATCTCTTTAAATCAGATTTTAGAAATTGATAATTTTTTAAGTTCAATTCACTCGCAAAACTTCACGAGTCCCTTTGACGTGCACGGGAGTGACAATAAAGAGATAAATGTCATTTTTAATCGTTCCTATCTCACAGATCTCTCTATGTTTCAACATAATGGTTTTTGATTTAAAACCTTTTCACTTAGAGTGTGAGGGTCATCATGATCTAGAGATTTGTAAAAGATTGCTCGAAAATTTGATCTAGAGCTGCGTAACGATTTACGATATTCCACTAAATCCGCATGTCATGCTGCACTAGTAACACGCTGTCGTGGATATCTCTACCATGTTATTTTTACCTCCCTGGTTTCTCGATGTTATCAGGAGCATTTGCTTCGAAAGGCAATACATAAATCATTATAAAGGGCATGTATATGATTTTAGATATGATTATTGTTTTTATTGATATCTACGTTTAAGATGTTTATTTCATTTTTTATTATTATTGTCATCGTTATCATCACTATGATAATTATTAACATCATCGTGAAAACTAAACATAGGATCAGTCATCATATCTTATACAAACACCCTCCTTGTTTTAGCTCCATGTGGGCATCCCATCTTCTCCTCTCCGGAAGATGACTAACAGGGCTTACCTCTGAAAAGGGCACGGCCCTTGCTGGGAAGCGGGGGTGCAGGAGGTTCTGAAGCACTCCCCAAAATTTTCTTCGGGGTGCTGCGTGTATTATAATCCATCCCCAGCATCCCCAGGTATTCTGAAAGATGTGTACAAATGGAAAAAAAATCATCAAAATGACCTTAATATTGTATTGAAACTGTTTTATTTTCCTTTTCGAATTTCTCTGGACCAATTTGTTCTTCATTTTGTTGTGAAATTTTTTTTCTTTTCAAATGTACATCAGCATCCCCTGCCAAAAATCGATCCAAGTGCCATGAAAAAGGGGAGCAAACTGGCTCTTAAATTGTAGGTCTCTAATTGACCGTGTGCTGCAGATCATAACTAGTCTAAAAATTATACATTTTTAGTTAATCATTAGTAATACAGGGAATCAGGCAGCCTGTGATCCATTTATACAGATAGATTATTACTATTCATTCATTTATTTTTTATTGTATTTATTATTATTTATTTATTTTATTTATTTATTTATCATTATTATTATCATTTTTTTTGGGGGGGGGGAAAACTACCTGTTTTGTATACGTGGTGAGTTGGTGTGGTATGAATGTATTGAGTGGTGAATTAGTGTGTTATCATTCAAGTGGGCCTATATTGAAGGACCACACAGCTCAGAATGTTGCATTATGCTGGCTAGATGTGAGTAGTTAAGGACTTGTGGTGGCGCTATTGAGACTGTTGGTTCGTTGCTGCTTTAAAGGTATTGTTTAATTTTGTGAGCAGTTGATTTTAAAAAAATCTCAAACCAAGATGAAACATGTGTACAAGTGCATGTATTAGAACTAATAAACCCTGAAAACAACCATTATTGAGAATGAAAAGCGAAAACTACAAGGAAAACCCTGATTTTGTAAATAGGCGTCTTATAGACACCTAAATAGTACACATAAGTGTATGGGATGAAATTAAGATGGTGTGTCCGGTCACTTTATATTTCAATTTTTCAAGCACTAAATAATTACTTTCGAACGCAATTTTTTTCTGGGCTTCATTTTTGTAACATATCACAGACACAGGTGAGAAGTGTGACCTGCAAGCTCAGATTTTTTAAAAGTCAAACCAATGTTAACCAATCACTTTAATAACTATCTAGGTTAAGTCACACTTCACAGCTGTTTCTCGTGTATGTTGTTTTTCCTTTTGATACTTTATGCTTAGGATTTTCATTTTTAATGTTTTATTCGTGTTTCATGCCCCCCTAACTGTAACGCTACCCCTGACTGATGGTGGGAGACTTGTGAGGGAGGGGGAGGGGGAGTGGGCAACTCTTCGTAGCTCCTATATACGTCACGGCAGGTGGTAATGACATCACAATATAATTTGTTATTGTGGTTTTGTTTTATCAATCATCTCTGTTCCATCATCACGCTTTATATTCTCGAACGATGGCGACCCCGAAGATGAGCGGGATAATTATATTTATAATGCGATGGGCATGTCATGTTGCCAGAACCCGAGTCGAGACGTGGAGACGCGTCGTTCTTATAAGGTATTTAAACGTCATTATAATTAAAGAGATCATAATATTAGAGGAGAGCAATTAAGAGGGTTTGTTACATTAGAACGATGGAGCGTCATCGAGAGACGCCTGTGTTTACAACTATTTGACTTTTTAACAGATATCATGCCTGATATAAGCCAGTTCCTAGTTCATTTCTGCGCATGATCAAAAGATTCTACGCATGATCAGAAGAAGGTCATTTGTACTCAAGTGACATGGTGCTTTAAAATCTAATGAAATAAGCAACAACTTTGATGTCTTGATTATTCATATATTCTTTTGAATTGTCGTTTTCATTTACATCCACAAAAAACAACAATGCTTCCACGAACGACTGGTATTTCACAGTTTGTCAAGTACATTGTGCAACATGCTAAGATATGCATTCAAAGTAGGAATGCAACAAATACCTTCATTAAGTGTTCATTGGTGTGCTATTCTAGTCACCTGGTCTATTCAATTTCTTCATCCTGCTATGTAAGGCAAGCTTACGTAATATCTTGCTTTGAAATGTGCCTATCATGATGAAAGAAATGAAAGGTCATTTGACCAAAATTGCCCATGAAGTAACTACGAACTGGTCTATTCCGTCACGTTTCTGCAAAAAAAAGAAGGGAAAAATTGTGAAAGTGGAGGAGGGGTGGGGGAGGGTGAATATTTTTGGAATCAACACTCGATGAGAACGAATAAAGGAATCGAAAATGAGTAGGCCTTTAAAATAATCAACGTTCTTGCATGAAACTCGAGGTGAGGCGATATAGCTTTCCGTTATTTCAATATCATATCAAGTTAAGACCAGTCTTATGCCCCTGTCAGATTGGCGAACCGACGCCGGAACAACCAAAGCTGGAACGTTACATTATATGCCAAACCATCGGTCGGTTTGGAGTCAGTGTCGTTGGTATGACTGTAGCATCATCATAATGCAAAATGTATTCATATGGTAAGGGAGTATGATATCCCGACTGGAGAGAACACTGTAATAATAATAATAATATAGGATATTTATATTGCGTACATATCCACCTTGTTAGGTGCTCAAGGCGCTCCTATATTACCCGGCTAAGCTAAGCGTTTATAGCGCACACAGCTTTCTAAGGAATCACTTCCTACCGGTACCCATTTACCTCACCTGGGTTGAGTGCAGCACACTGTGGATCAGTTTCTTGCTGAAGGAAATTACGCCATGGCTGGGATTCGAACCCACGACCCTCTGTTTCGAAGTCCGAAGACTAATCCACTGGGCCACAACGCTCCACAGTACCACAGTATTCTACAGTGTGTGCCACAGTATGTTCACAGTGTAGAACACAACGTGGAATCACCTTCACACTTTTAAATAGGAACATTTCAACAGTGTGAATCACATGTCCACAGTCGTAGCCTTCTATACCAACAGACTGTGAACATCATTGAGCATTTTCACAGCGTGAATAATAATAATTTCACATAGTCCAATATGTGAGCACACTGTGTTAGGGGGCTTACAAAAAAAAATTACGAATCAAAATACTACCATTCTCTGTTTGGTAACTGGGCTTGCAAACCTTTGCATCCGGATTTAATTTCCGGATTTTCTCTGGATCTATTACTACCTTAAGCCAGTCATCGACGTACTTTGAAAATATTATTAAAATGATGATAAATGTATCCTTTTCACAGTATTAGGTATCACCTTTCCTGCTAAAATATAATAAGGGATAATGACGAGTCCATCTCGTCATGGTTTTAATTGGAATAAAATAGAATGATTGATGATGCGGCTGCTAGCTTTAGCCAAGAAATATGCGATGACCCTTTCATTGAGTGTTCCGTAACGGTCGTCTTTCCATTTCATCACAAAACGTGGTGATTGCGAAATGACGTAGAAGCGTCAACCTACATTATGAATGGCCATGATCATAAAGACTTCTCCTTCTGCTTAGGAAAAACAAATTTTGATAAATTAATTAGCGTTAGTCCCTGCCATCGCTTCCTTTATCTTATTTATTTCACTCAGTGATAAAATCCTCTGTAAAGTTCAGTTCATTTATTATTGATTTTTTTTTTGCTCATCGATTGCGTCACTTTCGGAGCTGCTGTCAATTTGTAGATAATTTGACAAGTGAATTGTCAAAACCCACCAATCGCATTCAGAGGTGGAAGGCAGGAGGGGGGGGGGGGGCAACCCTGACGTCAGCTTCATGAAACCAAGGACAAAAAGATGACGATTAAACAGTTGCCCCAATTTATCGGTTATTGATGAAGTTATGGATTTTAAAATCTTTAAAATTGTAATGCCGCAAGCCGCGGGCCGTTCTCTCCGTAAGCCGTATATCATATTATGTAAAGTTCATTGTCATTTCCCAGAAAATTGAAAGTAGATTCATCCATGTACTCAATATAATCAAACACATTATCCAGACTTCTTCAAAACATTCCATCGTCGTTATCCAATGGAAATTGAAACTCAATGCCACATGATATTTGCTGGTGCTTCTCGCACATGACGTCACACAAATGAGCGCCTATCAAATTTCCCGTAATATATATTATTTTGTGATTCTTTGATGTACATGTAATTCGTCAAACATTCATCAACACATTTTTGTAATAGCTCTGCGTCTGAAGTGAAATAAATATGACATTAGTGGGACTTCCCCTTCTTTGGAAATAGGCGTGAAAGATTACGTCAGCGCAAAATTCGAATCTAAATTTGACTTTTTTGGAGTAGCTCTAAAAAATACCGAAAAAAGAAGAACGCGGAAACGGCAAGAATAATCGCGAACTCTAGAGGCAGTGGTGTATCTAGGGCAAACGGCGCCCGGGGCGAGCTCTCAAATCGCGTCCATTTCAAAGAATTAGTTATATATATATATATATATATATATATATATATATAATATATATATATAATATATATATATATATATATATATATATACTTCTAGTTAGTGAACACATGGTCAGACAAAATAAAACTAAAACATAATACCAGGACTGAATCTTCTAAGAACTTTTTGTAATCATTAACATGATTATACATGATAACAAATAATGCGAGCGCGAGGTGAAAAATTATTGATATTTAAACCTGCAGTTTGGACATTTTAGGGAGAAGTAATCCATCGATGCGTATCTAACTAAGCAGTTAATGCAAGCAGGAATGCTGAGCTGAAATTTTAATTATATACTTACCTGAAAAAGAAAAATATTAAGGACTATTTGTGGGACTTCATGAAAAGGATACGTATGTCATCGGCGTAAAGCAAGCGCAAAGGGCGAGGCGAGCTGATTTTTTTTTATTTACATAGACATCTCATTTAAAAAGAGACGTTTTAGTGATTGGAAAAATCGATGAAGAGGATTCGTATATTCCTTATCAAAATCAGCACGTGATGAAAAGCTTGGACAATTAAACAAGAAAAATATTATTTTAGATGCTTTTGTAGGAATTAATAAAGAGTAACCACAAAGAGTCATCAAAATGGAAACCCGCAGCCATAGAGACGAAGAGTTACGGTAATTGCGTCTGAAAAAAATAAATCGTTTATATGTATTATGTTGTTTTTTTTCTGTTGGAATTCTTAAAGAGAATAAGTACATCAACAATATTAATATTAATACTAATATCGTATTAATATTAATACGAATATTCATTTATGCGTATAAAGGCACACAAGAGTCATTATCTAAATGTATTGGACACTGCATAACCATGGTAAAAGCATAGGACAGGGGTATTAATCACCTTTAGTGGTATACCATTTCTGCGCCTTATTCCCGATCCTTTTCTCTTTTTTCTCCTTTCATTCATTTGCGCCCCTCTGCCAGTTTTTGCGCCCCTGAGATTGGCGACCGGGGCACGTGCCCCCTTGCCCCCCCACCGCTAGATACGCTACTGTCTAAAGAAAATCAACAGCAACTTGCCTTTACATTTTTCTTCAAATAGTCAATTCAGTTATTTTCAGCTCTCAACGGACTAAGGGGGAAGACAACCCCCCCCCCTCAAAAAAAATAGAAGTGTAGTTTGATGAAACATAGGCAAATTTCAAACTAGCATTACGCTTGACAATTCAGCATCATCGGATGGAAAGAAAGACAGTTTTTACATTTTATCAGTGTCCATACTTTTCTGTTTGAAGTTCATGTTGTGGAGGATAAGAGTTGGAGATGCCGTTAGTTGACCTCATATTGGTATTGCTTATTCAAGAGAACACCAGTTCAAGTTCTTAAGACTTATGTCTCATTTTCCTTCTGATTAATAAAAAAACGTATCAATGAGCACGAGACATGCCCATGGATGGCTTGAATGATTCTGAAAAACTTCTTGGAACCTTTCGATGTGTTTCCTTTTAAAACCAATTTTCCTTATCATTTTCCCAAACTTTAAGGGTTAAACAAAATCTAGCATCCTATTAAACAAACGCATGTCCAGGTATTACTTTTCACTTATGAAAGAAAAAAGTACAAGGCTAAACCAACAATAGGTGAATGTTATATACAAGTGACGGTTCAAGAAGGTTATGGAAACGGCACGCAGCGGAAGCGTATGAATCGCTCCATTTTGCGTTTCCTATTGATATATCTGTGATAAATTGATGCGCGATGTGTATCTATTTCGCTCCAGTTTTGTGAAAAGAGCAATTAGCCGGCTATATAGTCAACAGAAAAGTTTAAAAGATCTGTGCATGATGTAATCACATGACTGAGGAGTGCAGTAAATGTTTCAAATAAAGAAGAACAAATAGTTTACTTGGCATGATCAGCACATGGAAGATGTGTCGTCTTAGAATAGTTGAATTCATATGTGCAATTGCGCCTATCTTTTGATTTTATTCACGTGTAAAAAAACGAGTCATAGAAAGTGACTTTTAAATTTCTTTGCCTCTTCAATTATGTGAGAAAACTTCAGTCGATAGCTCCATTTCTTTGCCTCTTCAATTATATGAGAAAACTTCAGTCTATAGTTCCATTATCATGATTGACAAGAGTTGAAAACCGTCATTATTGGTTGAAGATACTCTCAGGTTGGAACTATTTGGCAACGAAAAATTGAAACTAAATATGCGAAAAAAGATGAATATTCACCCAAAGTATTTACTCAATTTCTGTAAGTTATATGATAATTTTATCGAAACTTGTCTAACGGTGACATATGGTATGCTAACTGTTAGTAGTTGTCAGACATTGTTCCTTGATGACAATGATAAAATAATAGTAATAATAACAACCCAAATTCCAACGAGCATTTAACAATTAAAGATGGAGAGATCTTGCTCATAAAATGTAGGTAGCATAAAATCCACTTGGAAGGTTAATGGGAAATTTTAGCAATCTCTTCGCAGATGCTTTCTTATGACACATATATTTTTTTTCTGTTACAAACCCTCCAAATACAAAATAACCTTTGTCGATTTTTTTTAAATCAAACGGTAGTGTCGACCTGGACTTTGGAAAAAGGACATTATTATTTGCATTTTTTTTGTCCTGTCTGAATTTTAAGATCATGTCACGGTCAAACAACTTTCGACAATGACTTCTAATCTGTCCATTGGGATTTGACGGGAATTTTTCAATAGATTACGAACGTTGCAGAAAACGTCGGCGAAGTGGATGCTAAAATACGCCTTTAATGATTGCCCCGGGGATGAACTCATGTGTAACTTTCGGCCACAGAAACCTCGCACTAGATAAATCGCACGAACTGTATGTGAATTGTATTCTGTTGAAGCACATTACATGAATTTGACAAGATGCTAGTTATTTGTATATGGTTTATTTCCATTGATACGATTACAGTAGTGAGTGAAGTGCCCAAATGAACGTTCGTTTTATTAGATTGATAATGAATCTGGAGATAGGGAGAGAGATAAAAATCACTTACCTGCAATGCGGCAAGATGCAGATTGACGCCTTGCCAAAGGGCATTATTGCCGTATAGCAGGGCGTTTTTCACTCACTAAGCAGACGCTTTTTGTAATGTTGATAATGTCTTATCAAAAGTACTTCAATGACAAAACACCCTTGTCAAAAATCGGTGAATTTGGACAAACGACATATTCGGATTTTTTTTTTCGTCAGCTACGAATCTTACGACGATCTACTGTCCCGGTTTATCGACAAATACCTCTCAGCTGACCATTGTGATTCGACTTGCAGTTTCAAAATAGATTTACCGCGTAGCAGAATCCGTCCGTGTTGCCATTGCGAAAAATCGCTATCATGGTCCATTCTTGTGCACTGTAAAAACTGTGGTGTTAATCCGTCCGTGTTGCCATTGCGAAAAATCGCTATCATGGTCCGTTCTTGTGCACTGTAAAAACTGTGGTGTTAAAACTGACACCAATTGGTGTTAATAGAGGACCACACCCTGAGGTGTTAAAATTACACCCTAAAGATTGAACATAACACCAACGAGTGTAAATGTAACAACCAAAGGTGTTGTAATAACACCTATAGGTGTAAAACTAACACCGCCAATTTAACACCGGTGTAAAATAACTGGTGTGGTCATCTATGTACACCGGTTAACACCAGTTTTTGCTGTGTGGTGTTAAGTTTGGAGACATATCAGCTAGACTAAGACACTTCTGTCTCTCTTTGTTTCTTCCATTACCCCCCCCCCCATCTTTCTATTTCTCTATTCCCCTCTCTTACTTTTCTTACAACACAATGGCCATTTTCACAATGCTCTTAAATTTATGTTCCTGCATCCATTTGTCACAAGTTGCAATACGCGAAATGCTACATTATAACATCTTTGAACAGCAGCGAACGATATTAATAATCATTGTGTGTATAGCTTCAAAGTTTATGCAGCAACGTTGGTATGTATTTGCATTAAGAAATTAACTGAATAGTTAGAGGAAAATTAGCGCGCCGGAGAGACGGTGCGGCAGCGTTAGGAACACTTAACAATTTTGAAAACCGATAAGAAAATTGTATTGGTGGACTTTGTAATGCTACCAAAGGTAAACGGTATTTAAAACCTGCATCTGCTCATTTCTCTCGTTTTTAACACACACAAACTACGCCATAAATTGTACACATCCGAAGGTTGAGAGAATTTGACCATGTTTTTCTGACATCTCATTTTATAAAAGATGTCAAATAATCGTAGGCAGTAAAGGCATGACATTCTACTTTGATGACCACATGAACATGATGAAATACACAATAAATGTACGCGTCCTAGTAATACACTCATATGTGAATATTATCACACCATCACTTTTTCCCATATCACACAAAAGCAAAATAAACACAACCACACACCCGCGGAATACACACAAACACATAACATATACACACACGCACATGTAACATGTACACAGACGCACACATAACATATTCACACACACCCACACCCTGATACACGCAAAAGTAGTACAGGGGCTCGTTGCAGAAAGAGTTGCGTTTAAACGCAAGCCCAAAAATCAAACGCAAGTCCCAAATGCGCGCATGTTGATTGGTTAAAAATCAAGTTGCGCATGATTTTTAGAGTTGCGATTGATTGCAATTCTTTCTGCAAGGAGCCACAGACCTCGTAGTTATGGTATTATGAGATTATATTCAGACAAAGTTTTAGTATGAATTTATCCAGTAGGGCCAAACGGTTAAGAATGGAAGATGCTATGTTTTTGTGATATATATATACACACACCCTCACACACACACACACACACACACATATATATTGATGAAATAGCTGTTATCTAACAATTATACAATTATAGCATTCTTCAAAAGTGTAGCTTGGAGTTCGTTTTAGGATGCAAATTATTTTAAGCTATTTGCTCCTTAATTAAGAGACGCCAAAAAAGGCCTAGGGTTGTAGTAAACATGGTAAAAAAGTTTAAATTTTCTCAATTTTTCAGGCAAAAATTTCTTCGTCGTTAAATCATGCAGGCCTGCACTATTGATGGTGTAACGATGGTTCAAATAATGCGAAAAGTTGCCTATTTTCACCTTTCTAATAAGGGTTGCACGCCTTTACCCCATCCTCCCCCCCCCCCCCTCCCTCCCCGCCTCCGATTGTAACTTTGGTTCAATCCTTCGTAATGTAATGTTGGGTCGTATTCACGACACATTTATCATTAATATCTGTTTAATATCTGTATTCATTTTGACCTTGCTCGCGCTGTTTGCTGCTAAGCAAGAAGAGAAGAAAAGAAAAAAAAGGTTTTTAACACTCATTTCGTTCCAGTAAACGAACGCAAACTGCATTAATCAAAATTTTCAGCGCAAATTTCATCGATAATCGATGCAATTATATCAACCCTTGATATGAGCGATCGAAGACTTAGACAATACGAACGAACGCATGTTTTTCGCCACAAAACCGGTCTACCAAGTCTATACAATTTAAACTTTTACGCAATTTGTCAGATGATTGTCATGATGGTGCTTATGAAAGAAATTAAAGGAAGATATATATCAGAAATCACATCGTAAACATGCTGTTCAAAACTAATGATCGGGCGCAGGGCTTTTTCAAGGTTATATACAAACAACTTCAGTCGTTCGAGATTTGTTAACTCCATACTTTCGAGTAGTCTTGGATAAATCACAGGCTTAGTTTCTCTATATCCCTTTTGGGAAGAACGCAGTGTTTCCACAGTGTGTGCCACAGTGTGGAACACATAGTGAAATCACCTTCAAACGGTTAAATTTGAGAATTTCAACAGTGTGAATCACATTTAGTGTACCATGTGAACATGCTGCGAATAGTCATACTGCCGAGGTATCCACAGTGTTAAATATCTTCACATTGTTGAATTTGGGCATTTCAACAGTGTCAATCACATATTCACATAATCGACCGTGTGAACATGCTGAGAACAGTCACACTGTCGATGTATACACACAGTGTTGAACCTGAGTATTTCAACAGCGGGAATTATATGTTTACATAGTCCGCTATGTGAATATATTGTGATCACACTGTGGTTTTAGCAATCATATTCATTCCCGTTTGCAATTCAGTGATTATATCAATGATTATAGCAAAATATTAGATAGCTATTGGTCCATAGCGCGTCATGTGGTATGATTGAAATCTGTGTATTTTCCCAGCCGGTCCACCTTCGATGATTATATTGACCATCCGGTCCATAAATATATGATTGCATGGGCCTAATCACAACTGGCAGGCCATAGATATTCATTAAAGCCAACCCATTGCTAAATTTTTAAATTTGATATTGCTGATTGACAAAAATGAATGAATATGACTGACAATCTAACACTGATTCTATGGAGGGTACCTACTGAACTTTCTTTTTTCCAAATTGGAAAGATATATCCCCACTATGGAACTATATTTTTACTGGCGGAAGAATTAGGGTCATTTTACTCTCTCAAGTGATGAATTTGGTCCCGTCAGGTGAAGTCTTCATAAATGCTGATTTATTTTTCAAATGAGCCCGTCGAGGTACCCTTTTCTGGTCAGATATGGAATGTCAGACATGTATCCTATCCAATGGTAGTAAACTTTGAACCCTCGAATTTCCTCCTTTTTTATGAATTATTTTTAAGTGCCACTTTAACACACGAATCTGTGATGGGAAATGAATTAGGCCTGTGAGCCATATTTTTCTACGTGTATGGTGCCCTCTTGTGGACTAGATGTTACCAATAACACAGAAATAAAATATGTTGGACTAAATAAGCGACCGTTTGCAATCGCTTAACACTCGATATCATTCGGACTGGACCGCGAAATTTATATTTCCGGGTTAGATGTCTTTGGTTTAACGTTAGAATTAACGTAAGGCCTACTTCAGTCACTGATATGGGTTATATATTTGTGTAGACAGGAATAACCGTCTTTTATGGGGATTTTTTTTATTCAACAATTTCTGGATAGGCTATGTTTTGGTGATTGGAGCCATCGTAGTCCAGCGGATAGAGACTGAAGCTTGGTTTTTATTTAGTTTGGTCTAGGCCTAACGTCAGATTTTGTGGTGCTGTCTGATAAGCATATTGGGAATTAGATCAGAATTTCGGACTACAAAGTTGGGTAAGTAGATTTACATTTCGGCCTAGGCCAAGACCTACAAGCTGGGTCTTAATATATATGGTTCTAATTTGTTAGATCTTTATCTAGACTAGAGGACTAGAGTCCAAATTGTTAAATAAATCTAATCTTGCTAAAGTTATGATCTAACGTTAATATCTAACTTTCGTGCTAACGAAACGTTATATTTGGTGACCTGGACCTGGTTCGACAACAGGAAGATCAGGACCACCACCAACAGTAACACAACCGCGACCTGGTCTGACATAGATCTACATTTATACCTAAGTCAGTAATGTTTTATCTCATCCCCAAGTTAGATCAGAATGTGCACCTGATCATGGCTCAACATTAATTCTCGATTTGCCTTGGTTTGATTGGGTCCTGGAGAATAGACCAGGACGGACTCTAACGATTGATTGATTTTGATTTGAAAAGGGTCATTCACTGCGCCTAACGTTAGACTAATGTTATACCAGTTCCACCAGTCACTGTGAATGTCAGAAAAGGTCTAGTTCTACGGCATGCATCGTAGACCAAGATCTATCTACAGTCTAGATATATCTTCACCATTAAAGGCTAGAGCTATCCAATATAACAGATGTGTGAAATAACATTCTTTGGACTACCTGAAGGATTTATATTTTCCCTCAGCGCTGCGCGCTTCGTAAAAAAATATAGGCCTACTCTCTCGGGGTCCAAATAATGTTTACATATCACACCCCATTAGTCAATATCTGTATAATATTATATATTGCGATGAAAATGTTAGGGGAAAAACTTCGGATACATAAACAAGTATTTACAAAGTTTTATTTACCCATTGTGGCTATTTCACTTTGGATATTAGCAGGCCCTGTATAGGTAAGAGGTCCCTGCATGGTTGGTAAATCTTCGGTATAACTATGCCCTGGAACGAAGACAGCGAAAACTAGACCTC
The DNA here is from genome assembly GCF_018143015.1 of Lytechinus variegatus. Taxonomy (NCBI): domain Eukaryota; kingdom Metazoa; phylum Echinodermata; class Echinoidea; order Temnopleuroida; family Toxopneustidae; genus Lytechinus; species Lytechinus variegatus. The sequence continues at coordinate 13,092,947 of NC_054758.1, read as the reverse complement.
CGTTATGTGGCAAGCGCTGTGCCACTGAGTAACCATGCTCGCGCTAATACACGTATCCCCTCCACATTTTTCTGGAACTATTTTGGCCTCCTCACTATGCTGGGGCTAGTTCGCTCCCACAGGCTCGGCCACAGACAGCGAACCAACTTCAGGGATATACTGACAACTTACTTGTAGAAGACTGTCGGACATACAGTTATTCATTCGCTGTTACAGGTTGAATCTACTTTTGGTGTCGCCAAGGTTGAAAATTCATTATCATTATTAACAAGTTCGATCTCGCATGTCTAGGAGTCAGTTATTTCAATGGCGAACTTCAATTTCTCGTTCTACGTTTTGACAGAGTTAAAGATAAATTCCAGTTTTGGTAACGATATCAAAATGAGTTCGTACAGAATGCAATGCAATGAAATGACCACCAGTGTCTGTTTGTATAAATGAAAAATATATGCCAAAGGATTCTGGAATAAATTGTGTAATTGCTGAGAAATTAACAAATAAGCACGGGATTCGGGTCAAGCGTCGGGCCGACATTCAAAGCAATAATTATACACTGTGACTCCCACGTGCGCTTATCTGTGTTGGTGATCTTCAGAGGGAACATTTTTCAGCGTAGATTTCAAGATTTCACAGTTTATGTAACTGTACCAGATCTAGATCCTCGATGATATAGTGACAATTACGCTTGGTTTCACACACTTTCTCGTGAAATCAGTGTTTACTGCATCTACTTTCATTTATCTTTAATGGCATCCTTTTGTCTAAAGAATATCAGGTATTGTTAATTATAAACAATGCCATTGCCAAAATGTCAGAAAAAAATCTTTGGTATGCTTAAGATGATAAAAAGGTTTCATGACATTTTTCTCTGGTGACAATTGCTAGGCTATACATTTCGCACACTAATGGAAGTTATGGAACAACCAAATTCAACCACGGACGTAACACTATACACTATCCTATGCTTAACCCTAAACTCTAAAAAAATATTTGGTAAAAATGCTCCATGAGGGCGATTATTTGTCCATGAGATTGGCATTTCTTTTCGGCATTCTTATTTATCCAGTGTGATGAAAATTTTGCCCATTCTGTAGTAATTGTTGCTTATTTTCAACCTTACTGGACAATATATTATGCTTCCCTAGATCTGCGCTCTACAAATATTGGGTAAAATGCTCCATGAGGGTTAAAGTGTCCATCATTTGGCATTTCTTTTGGGCATTTTTATTTATCCAGTGAGATGTAAAATTTTGCCCATTCTAAAGTAATTGTTGCTTATTTTTCAACCTTACTGGACAATATGCTTCGCGCATTGGATAAAATCCTGCCCCCAATTGGCTGGACACATAATTACCCTCGTGCTGGTTGAAATTTTACCCAATACTTTTTACAGTGTAACTCTGTGACGAACACCAGCGTACCTACGGGAGGGAGGGGGGGGGTCTTCAAGCTCGTCAGGGGGGGGGGGCAGGGATACGACCTTTGCATGGGTTGTGACTCGTCACACGAGCTTGAAGACCTTTTTATATTTGTGGTTGAAGACCTTCGTCGAGTAGAAGACAGTCGTTTTATTCATTTTCATTCAAACAATCTATTATGTCTAGCCGGCGAAAAAAACCCGTTTCGATTAGCCTCAACGCCGCTGCAGAGGACATTTCACTGAGGTATAGGTGTATTCATCTTAACCTTGCGCGAACCGTTTGCTGCTAAGCAAGAAGAAAAATGGGGAAAACAGTTTTTTACAACACTCACTTCGTTCCAGTAAACAAACGCAAAGTGCAAATTATCACAATTATTAGAGAGAATTTCTTTGATAATCGATGCAATGATATCAACCCTTGATATGAGCGATCGAAGAATTAACAATACTGAAAGCATGTTTTTCGCCACCACCACGTCCATACAGTCTATACAATTTGAACTTCTACGCCATTTGCCAATTGATTGCCATTATTGCACTGATGAATTCTTAGAAATTTAACGGGATACAAGTCATGTCGTAAACATGCTGTTTGAAGCTATAACGATCAAACGCAGGGCTTTTGAAGGGTAGAAACAACTCGAGTTGATCGAGATTTTGCATGTTAATTCCATACTTTCATATAATCGTGGTTATATCGCAGGCTTAGTTTCGCTATATCCCTACTAGAAAGAACACAGTGTTCCACAGTGTGGAACACAGTTTGAAATCACCTGTACACTGTTAAATTTAAGCATTTCAACAGTGTGAATCATATATTCACATATATAGTCGACTATGTGAACATGCTGTGAACAGTCACACTTTCGAGGTATCCACAGTGTGAAAATATCTCTACACTGTTGAATTTGAACATTTCAACAGTACATGAATACATAGTCCCCTATGTGAACACACTTTGACCACACTGTGTGACACTGTGACACCGGCATGGATGAATTTAGCGATTATTATATTCATTCCCATTGCAATTTCATTGAATGATTACAACAAACTATTATAGCGTCATGAAAATGTCGTGTCACCTGAAGTATGAAAAGTGCCGAAGGAATCGACTTGACGCAGAAAAGAGAGAGAGAGGGAGAGAAAATGTATTTTATCGTTTTATTTCTTTCTTTATGTATTCATTTATCTATTTATTTACTATTCATTCATTTATTTATTTTATTTATTTATTATTATTATTTTATTTCATTTTATAAATATATATATTTATATACATGTATGTAATAATATGAGGCCAACTCAACAGATGACGCAGGACACCATTTGTTTGCTTTAGCTTTCGTCTTTTAATTGAGACTTCTTCAGATTGAAGCGTCTGAAAAATATAAGGAGATACAACATCCAAGTTTGTTTTGCACATCAATGAATTATCACCAAGTTGAAAATATTCCATAATGAAAAATTAATGAATGATCAAATAAAACAAATGAATAATAAATAATCAATTCGATTAAAATAATGATACAAATGAAGAAGACATATATATATATATATTTATTTATTTTTATTTATTTATTTATTCATTTATTTTTTTTTTTTGGGGGGGGAACGTTTAGCATCATGATGTGTGCCACTAATATGCGATTTATTGCAAATTCACCACATTCCGCTGCTGTGTTTTTTCTTCAAACTTTAATGTTGGCACACCCCCCCCCCCCTCCTCCTCCACATGGCGACCATGCCCAACCACCCTTCCACGAGGGATAAAAAAAAAACGCGTCGCCACTTTTCAAGGAGGCCTGCAAGTGACAGGGGGAACTCACACATCAGCCTGCTTAAAACTGTGTAAATAGCAGAGCGATTGGCGTCCATTATGGTGGTAATTAACTCACTTAAGTCCCGGGTATTTTCTGCAATTTTAAGGACTATCATCAGCACGAACAATATTTGTATCCATGATTAGCGAATGTGGTTTGAAAGTGGTTATTTTCGTCCGTAAGATTATTGATCAGTGATGTTGTTATTGAAACAATCGTACTGTGTGATATACCTTTCCAAAGTTTTCCATTCTTCTTTATTCTTCTTTTCCTCTTTCTACTTCTTCTTTTTTATTCTTCATCATCTTCTTCTTTTCTTTTTTGTTCTTTTTTTCTTTTACCCATTCTTCCTCTTCTTATTATTGTCATTATTTTTCCACCTTCTTCTACAACTCTCTCTTTCTTTTCCCTCCTTTCAAAATAAAAAAAAATTCTTCCTTTTTGTTTTCCTTTTTATTTATTTTTTTTTAACTATCACCCTACTCTCACCTCTTTTTCCATCTTGGGTTTTTTCTAACAATGTTTTTCAATTTCACTTCTTCTTTTCCCACGTTTTCCTCCTCTTCTTATTTTTATTTTATTATTACATTTTCCCCTTTCGTCTTCCTCATTTTCTTATTCTTCTTTTTCCACTTTTCCTTGTCCTATATTTTTCGAGCCGTTCATAATTCGCAATGACTCCAAGACAATCGATATAACTACTACACATACACATTTATCAATAATCAATTAATGACTCATGAAATTAACACTATACCCTATTCTGAAGCATTAAACCCAATCCTAACCATTATCACTAAACTGACTTGTTAGACGAAATAAAGCCCAGAACAATGAATATTGTGACACGAGCAACTGTCGTTTCATATTGTTCTTAAATGTTAATAGACCTATCATTTTTATGATTGATTTATTAATTCTTTAATATATTTTGTAATTTTGTAACTTTAACAAAAGAAACAACAAAAGACAAACAAACGCACAAACAGGTCCAATCCAGACTTTGGATTTCGCACTATTCCATGACATCCACACGTCAGCAATTCGTACAAACCGGTGTTAATACTAAAAGCAATATAGTAAAATTCTGAATGAGTGGGGAAAAATCTTCGCAAATATTTGACATTTGGCTAGTGAAAATTGATCTCGAAAACATTTGTTATTAATGGCAATATAGATGCAGGGGAGGGGGGGGGGTTACTCTCATAACATTGCTCAGTTTATGAAATCAAGATATATATCACATGCAATTACTCATCATTTTTCTAACGATTTCAACGAATGTGCTTTTCCGTTAAACATCGTGAAAGAAAAACAAGTCGTTCACATTCCACCCCTATAGTATGACTAAGGAATGAAAATGAATTTGATGATGATTTTAACATATTCAGATGTGGAATTATTTCAAATGACAAAATAATGTAGCCTTAAAAAGACGTTTGCGTGACTGCGTCGTTGTATGAGCAGTATGCAATATAAAAAAAAGAATGGTTAGGAAAGATGGAAACGTCAAGGAGGACGTGGAGGAAGAGGAGGAGAGAATGGCGGAAAATAAAACTTACGCGTATTATTCTATCATTTGGTTTCCTAGCATTTCGGTGAAATAATAAGGGTATAGCTGCACGAAATCGATGCAGAGGATCAATTAGCGATAATGAGCGATTATGTTGTGTTATCATTACACTCTAAAAGATGGTTTACCCAATATTGGGTAAAATGGGAACATGCATGTTAGTTGGGTAAATTTTACGCAATGTTGCGTTGAAAAAAAAATACCCAGCAAACATGCATGTTCCCTTTTTACCCAATTTTGGTAAAATTTTACTCGGTGTTTTTAGAGTGTAAAGTACTGTTTGAGGATGGAATACGATGAAATAAATTTTATTCTCGAGGTTTTTGAGGTAAATCAAGTTATGTTGTTACGTCGTTATGTCTTTCACATTGATTTGTGCATCATTCTGTTTCACGGTTCAAAGCGAGAGAATTTGAGGTTAACTTTCTGAGCATTTTTAAGTTTAAGTTTAAAATGCATTTTTTGAATGAATTCCCTTTAGTCCACATGCACACTCTAAGCCTTGGTTTTAACGAACACGACATTTACAATTAATCCCCTTATTTGGCAAAAGTATATGAGCAATTTAACGCGATGTTTTCTTTTTCATATGTCAAGCGTCATTTTATGTAATTTTAAGCCGCGAAAAAGCAACCCGTAAAATACATCTCGTTATGGTATGACAAATCCATACATCGCTTGAGTCATGGCGCAGAGGGATGGATGCGAAATTCAGTTATCATTTGTCGAAATATTTTTATTTTCATATATCTCGCTCACTTCTGTGATTCCGCGCGTGCCTCTTTTTCTAGGGCGACATCTTTCATAACAATTAGACATAATTTGATTCATATTTCTGCCGCTAACCTGAAATGAATTGATGGTGGATGGCAGACAATGGAGTACTTTGCTTCATCTTACATGTAGTTGAAGAGTGAGCAGGAGATGACCGTACTGAACGTGGAAAGCAGAAAGATTCGTGTTGATATACATAAAGTGGGAAAATGTTTCTGTGTTGTATGACATTGCCACTTCCTGTATCAATCTACTGCATTCTACTACTGGCTACTGCTACTACTACTACTACTGCTACTACTACTACTACTGCTGCTGCTGCTACTAATACTACTACTATTACTACTGCTGTACTACTACTTTTACTACTGCTGCTACTACTACTACTACTACTACTACTACTACTGCTGCTGCTGCTGCTACTACTACTGCTGCTACTACTACTACTTTACTACTACTACTTCTACTACTACTGCTGCTGCTGCTACTATACTACTACTGATATTGCTGCTGCTGCTGCTGCTGCTACTACTACTACTACTACTACTGCACTACTACTTATACTATATACTGAATAGTAGTAGCAAAAGTAGTGGTAGCAGTAGCAGTACTAGCATGACTAGTATAGTTGTAGCAGTATAAGTAGTAGTAGTAGAAGTAGTAGTAGTAGTAGCAGCAGCAGTAGCAGCAGCAGTAGTAGTAGCAGCAGCAGCAGCAGTAGTAGTAGTAGTAGAAGTAGTAGTATGGTAGTAGAAGTAGTCGCGGTGGTGGCTCGTGTTGTTGCTTTTGGTGGTGATGGTAGTATAAATAACATTAATATATTGTTATGCTGCTCTAAATAAAAAAAATTAATATAATTGAACAAAAAAAAATGAATTTGCTATAACCCACGTCAGTCCCCCTCCCTCTTCAATCTGCTTAGAGTACATCCGAATGCATTCGTTAAAGGAACTAGACAATAAATAAATACATGATTCTGTAAATAAAAACATGATCGTCTTAGATATTTATCTAACTTTACGATATTAAATGTAGCATACATCCATTTCGTTTCCGGAAATTTGGAGCTGCTGGAAAATATCAAAGATTTAGGATTAATAACAGATACGCATCAACATATCTTCCTGGCTAAATTTAAAGGCCTATAAGATGAAAATTAAGTCATACAAAAACTTCTTCGCGTGGCAAATTTTTAAGTCACACACGTTGGAATTCAACGAGGCCATTTTTGTTAGAACTGCAAAAAATGGGAGAGAAAGAGATAATTGGATAAATAAAATAACGTACATACGCAAGAAAACCCACATTGCAAAATAACCTATATAGAAAATAAAGCTTGCATCAATTTACAAACGGATAACAATAAAGATAGTGATGTGAAGACTTGTAGTAATGTGACTATTATTAGACGTCTAACATATCATTATCATGGTTACAATTCAGACAAATATCAAGCAGGTATACAAATGTACATAAACAAAATATGACATTAATAATATAACCTCGAAATTTTGGGGGTGAAAATGAGGAGGCCCCACCAAGGAGGGATATAAAAAAAGATGTAAGATTTATCTTAACTTTCATCTCATATGTCTTTAAATTCAAACAGATTCTCTCGTTCGAGAGTGAACCAGTAACGAGCATGACAAAATGGAAGAAAGATCTATGTCTCGTAACACAAAGGTTCGCGATTAGTTGTTACTTAAAAGCTATCACCTGCATTTAGCATTGCCAAAATTGATTTTTGTAACCGCAGTCACAAAACCATTCTTTATTCAAAAAAAAATAAACATTAAAACACGTAGACTGTATTGATAAAACTGTTTTATCTGGCGGTTAGGGGAATTCTGTGACAGGAAATGTTCTTGCAATAACGCTGATTTAGCCCCCACCAACCATTCATCCTTTAAATGTGGTTTTTAATTATTGTTCATCACTTACGTTGTACTCACCCCCACAGGCCTGGGGAGCAGGGGCGTCCTGTGTATTTTAACAGGGGAAGTAGAAGGAGCGGGATCGACCAAATAAGGCAACATGATTTGTTTTCTTTAATAATAGTATAACATTGTACCACCGACCAACCTTTAATGCTCGATGTCCTTATTTCGGTCTCTTTTCCTTCATTTCTTTTGTGTTTTCCCCCTCCCTCATTTGAGATGGCCTTAAATTCTCGATGTCCTTATTTCGTCTCTGTTCCTTAATTTCGCTTTATCCTCCCTCCCTCATTTGAGATGGGGACATTTTCCCCTAGCCCCGCTAGGTGTAGTTCCAGCTAGCTCGCTTGAGGCTCTAGTTTCTCCTCCTACAAGCTTATTAGCTGAAACATTGTGGTCTTGCTAAGTGTCGGACACAATTTCAGCTGTGGGCGCTAATTTGGCCTTGCTACGTGTTTATTCCCTTATTTTGAGCTTAGTGGTCTGCAATACTTTGTCGCCAGTAGAAGAAGGTCTAAAGAGAGCATTCGTATGAGAGTTGGACTTTAGTATACCATAGCAATGGTTAAAGCTAAATGAAAGTAATTGCAGTAAAACACTGATTTTTGTGAGAAAGTCTGTAAAACCAAGGTTAGGATTTACTATATCATCGTTGATCTAGATCTGGTACAATTTTATAAACTGAACTTTGTGAAAGCTGAAAAACGATCACGCTGTGGATCGCCAACACAGATAGACACACGTAGGACAGTGTATATCATTATTGCTGGAATAAAGACCCGACGGAAGTGCCCGAATTCGCGCTTATTTTGCTCATTTCTCAGTAATTACAAAATTTCTTCCAGAATCCTTTGGCACATATTTTTTATTCATACAAACAGACACTTGGGTAGTCATTATATTGGATTCTGTTAAAAAGTCATTTTGAGATCGTTACCACAACTGGCATTTATCTTTAAAGGACAAGTCCACCCCAACAAAAACTTGATTCGAATAAAAAGAGAAAAATTCAACAAGCATAACAGTGAAAATTTCATCAAAATCGGATTTGAAATAAGAAAGTTACAGCATTTTAAAGTTTCTCTTATTTTCAACAAAATAGTTATATGAACGAGCCAGTTACATCCAAATGAGAGAGTTGATGACATCACTCACTTACTATTTCTTTTGTATTTTATTATATGATATATGAAATAGTTTTATTTTTTCGTCATTGTCATGTGAAACGAAGTTTCATTCCTCCCTGAACACGTGGAATTCCATTATTTTAACATTTTATGCTTCAGGCAAGGAGGTCCTAATCGTCAAATTCGTAAAAATTTAAATATTGTATAATTCAAACAATAAAAAAACAAAAGAAATAGTGAGTGAGTGACATCATCGACTCTCTCATTTGGATGTAACTGGCTCGTTCATATAACTATTCTGTTGAAAATAAGTGAAACTTTGAAATGTCATGACTTTCTTATTTTACATCCGATTTTGATGAAATTTTCAGCATTGTGCTTGTCTGACCTTTCTCTATTGATTCAAATCAACATTTTTCTGAGGTGGACTTGACCCTTAAGACACATCAAACAATGACCCCCTCACCCGATTAAAGCTTTTGCATTATTTCGAATAGCATATCACAAGTCGGTTCGGAATCGGTATCGTAAATGTGACCGAATCATTTGACATCACCATGATCACCATTTGCTTGTACTTATTGTAACCCTCCCCCCTTGCTTATAAACAAGTCAAGTGGACAATTACTTGTGACAGATTATCGAATGATTCATTATGGCGGTCACCGGGGTTCTTACCCTCTGTACCCTACCCCTACCCCCTACCACATTTTTTTTATAAAATGACCTTCTTTTTGGTAACGAACGTTTTGTTTTACTTGTGAAACTATTCAAACCAGCAAACTTAGAAAAAAAACATCATTCCTAGGGCCAACAAGATCACTCTCTGACCGTCATCGGAATACTAATTTTGGTCTCTTTTCCCCTCAGAAACACACCACCGATGTTTATTATGTATCGTAACCAGCAACGATATTTTCCTGTTGAAAACATCCAAGGTGATTTTATCGAAAAGGGTGAACTAATGTGCTAACCCATCAATCTGCTTTCTTGAACACGAGACTACCTATTAACATGGGTGGAAATCTTTCCCCGAAGGTGGGGGCGGGGGGGGGGGGACGAGGGGCGGATCAAGGTTTCCTTTTCCCCGGAAAATTTGATGACAAAAAAAATCCATCATGAAAGAACACAAATAGTAGGGGGACATTTGATATTGTGCCCCCACCTTTCCAAATAGTAGGCCCCCTAGAATTTCCGCCCATGCCTTTTAAACCAAAGTACACCAACTTTTTGGTTCACTATGATCTATATAAATTTTGCCATTTCCGAGAGCCTTTTTTCTCCCTTGGGTAAAAATTAGTTTTGATTGAACTGATGCGAAGCCAAGCTTAATGTTATCATGAAGTAAAGCTTTGAAAAATTAGAAATGTCAAAGCCAAGGACAACGATAGCTATGACTCTTCAATGAACTTTATAGCACATTCTGTACAGTGTAAATGAATGTACCCAAGTAAAGAGTTTGAGTTTGAAATTAAGATGTTTCAGAAGACCCTGTTTTTACATTATCTAAAACCGAATATGAAAAGAATTGCAATTACGATTGACATTTCTAACCAGATCAGTATGCTGTATATATATATTTTTATTGTGAATAATGAAAATTAAGCTCTTGAATTAGAATGATTAGGGCCTAATTCTTTCTCGCTCTAGTGATTACTACAATGTTTGTTTAAAAAAGTATTTTGGGGGAAATTAAAAGACCTCTTTCACATTTCATCTTGGTCTGTCATATATTTTCATTGTGAATAGTAAATAGGAATTTCTTAATATAGCAAGATTTGATCTTGATCTGGTATTTTAAAATCACCTACAGTCTCATTTTTTATGTTACTAAAATCTAAAACTAAAAGGGCTTATTTCGATTTTATCTTCATCAGGTATTTTTAAAATAACCTACAGTGTCTTTTATTTAAATCATTAATATTGGGCAACTATTTGTTGGTTGAAAACTCTTACATGCAATGTTGGTTCATCTAACACTTGGTTGGTTCATGATTATGTTAACCAAACAATGTTATCTATATAATGTGTTGGCCTACTATGTAAATTTTTTTTTTCAATTATTACTCCTTTCCGTCATTCATTTCTTTCTCAGATTTACCTTTTTTGTGGGGGTTTCCCGTTTCGCATATTATACTTATACGATATGAGGAAGAAAGTACGCAATCATCGCATTATATATTTAGAAATGCCCACTAAATTTGCAGGATTTCTTAACGATTCCATCGCCCTATTTATTTAATTGAATTTTCCGAATGATAAGGCAGTGACAAAATCGGTGCCTCTTATCAATAATAATGAGTCAGCTCTTGAAAACTTAAAATACATTCCTGGATTAATCAAAATTTACATCACTTCATGGCGGTGGAAATGATTTATATTACAATACATCATTTCCTTTTATAGTCTTCTATCATGGGCGTAGAGATGGGGGCGGAGGGGGCTTGGGGGCCCTTGCCCCCTCCCCGCCCACCTCCCATTTTTTTTTCACGACCAAGAAAAAAAAGAGAGAAAAAGGAAAGGGATGAGAGTGAAATATGATATCATTTTCCATACGTTACGTCAAAATCTTTTACAAAGATGTTCTGCATATAACTATTTTGTGAAAAATAAGCGAGAATTTGAATCTTAAATCCGATGTTGATGAAATTTTCAACATTACGCTTGTTGGATATTTCTATATTGATTTAAATGAACATTTTTCTGGGGTGGATTTGACCTTTAAACATGTGATTGCATTCAGTCCGTTTCTCATATCACGACCTCTATATTAATCGACATTTAATTTTTTAGTAATATTATATTCAATTATCAAGTTCTATCAAATGAGCTATTGCCCATTTTGTTGATTTTTGTAATGAAAATGTCGACATTTTTGCTCGCTTGCAAACTGCTCATTAACTAACGCATATCAAGACCCCTCAAATAATTGTCTCATTACGCCACATTGAAATCAACTAATAATATCAATACAAAACTAGTTAAGACACAATATGTGTTTACGAGTGCCTCTTTAAAACAAGAAAACAGTTAATATTCTAATTCAACTTATGAAAGAAGAAAAAAAAAATCCTACGTGCCTTATTTTTATGAGTCATGTCAGTGGGACAGACAAGTAGTGGCGTACAGATGGGGAAGCTTGGCTCTTCCCCCCCCCCAATTTTTCACGACTAAAAACAAAAAGAAATAGAGAAAACAAAAGAGAGAAGGGTGAAATATGACAATATTCTCTACATCTTTTGTCAAAATCTATCACAAAATAGGATTTTCGTTATAAAAATGTCAAGATTTTTGATCGATCGCTTTGCTCGCTCACAACTTCTTATAAATTTTACGTGATATGACATATCAAGCCCCCTCAATAATTTTGGCTCGTTACGCACTGTAGATAAGTAATATTCTCCCTTTTCGAAAGAAAAGGTCCTTTTTTCCCCTGTGACCCGCCACTTTCAAATTCGCTCCGCTGCCCCTGCATGTAACAATCACTCAGACATGTATGCTGCATTCTTCTCAGTCTTTGATTAAAGCTATTATAGCGTAGATTTGACTCCTAAGAGCTCCAACCCCCCCCCCCCTCCCCCTCAAATTTCATACACTTCCGCTCAGACAACATGGAAATATACCAGACTTATTTCTGCCTACAGGTTCTATCCAATAACAAAAGTTATTATCCAATCAATTTCCTGATATGAAACGTCTGATCTCGTTCTAAAGTATATCATCATTCATGAAAAACATAATGTAATTTCCTTTTGTATTTTTTCATATGAACTCAAGACAATGTTTACTGGTGATCATTTTACTGATGGTATTTGTCTCTTTTCCACGTAAGACACTAACCTAATTCGGGTTTTTTTTGGCGAATTCAGACACAATGCAATTTCTCAACAAAAACAGTCACAAGTGCAATTCCATTAGTTTTTAATGACCTGACTTTACACTTGAAAGTACTTTTGACAAACTTGATGAGATTTTTCAAACAAGTAATTATCTTGTTTTTTAACGGTTGGACGTGTGTTAGTGGGCGATGTGAATAGAGTCAGATTATGATCACTATTAAAGGGATGGTCCGGGCTGAAAATATTTATATCTTAATAAATAGAGTAAAATTCACACAACAAAATCCTAAGAATTTCATCAAAATCGAATAACAAATAATGAAGTTAGTTAATTTTAAATTTTATCAATATTTTGTGAAATAGTTATACGTACATCATCGTGAATATTTATTAGGTGGGCTGATGATGTCTCATCCCCACTTTTCTTTTTTTAATGATATTACATGACATCGTCATTGTTTCATTTTTCATACATGTGTAAATGATGTGTCTCCATTATGATATAATAAATGGCGGCAATAAATAACTAATGCACTTGATCGGTTGTCAATCCAATTGTTTAGTTCTTGGTAAAAAAAAAAATGAATAAACCTAATTTCATGTGATAAAATACAAAAGAACAAGTGGGGATATTACATCAGCCAACCTTATGAATATTCAAAAAGACATGCCCAGAACTGTTTCACCGGAATAATGAAAATATCTCAAATTTAATAACTTCCATTATTATCCGATTTTAACAAATTTTTACCATTTTGCTTCGTGTGTTTTACTCTATTTATGGAGATATAGATATTTTCAGCAATATTCTGCTTATGGACATGATCATGATGATAGGTGACAATACACCTACGACTGAAATCGCATCAACAATTCAATTTTTTTTTTTTGGGGGGGGGGCTGTTACGTCCTTAATGCAGTTATAAATTTAAATTTAACTTTGATTGTGAGAATTAAGACATTTCTTTGATATTAGTTCTTGTTTTCATAAATTGATTTACAAGAAGACCCATTTCCCGGTCAAAAGATTTTTTTTCCAGCCGTACACTTTAAGCCCTATATACAAACCCCACATATTTAATATTTTTAATGCTTAAATTTTCCCACTCTGTACATCAGTAGCGAGTTGTTCTGTGTTGAGGGTATACCTCTGCTGTTCGTTTTTGTTTGTTCTATTATTTTCCTGATCCCTGTAAAACAGAGCTTTATTTATTCATTGAATACACTTTTACTTTAAGTAATATTCATAGATAAAAAATTGTGAACTTTGGAACGCTAAGTGTCTAACTAATGAAGAATAATGATTATCGTAAGAAGAGTTTAACCGAAATTTGGTTAAGAATCATGGCGCTAATGCAGTTTCGCACCGGCCGGTTACCAGCATACCTAATCACCAATATTTGTTCCCAAATGTCATGACAAGTCTCTCAGTCACATTTCGATGTCAATATATCCACCACTTTTCAAAATATCGTGATCGGGAATGGCTGTATTTCGGCTTCGATCTCAACGTCGTTGATCGACACGGCGTAGACAACGCTTCGCGGATCGCTTGGATTCACCGTGCACCGTAATGTTGATATGAACTGAAGTTAGCAACCAAATCATGCGAACATAGATTCGCATGCGGCATGCTGGCAGTTTGTTCGCCACATTTTCGAATGATTAGGTTGCTAACTTCAGTTCATATCAACATTACGGTGCACGGTGAATCCAAGCGATCCGCGAAGCGATGTCTACGCCGTGTTGATCAACGACGTTGAGATCGAAGCCGAAATACAGCCATTCCCGATCACAATATTTTGAAAAGTGGTGGATATATTGACATCAAAATGTGACTGAGAGACTTGTCATGACATTTGGGAACAAGTATTGGTGATTAGGTGTGCTAGTAATCGACCGGTGCGAAACTGCATTAGCGCCAGAATCATGATTCTTGTACACTTGGTTAAAAAAAAAAAATAAATGTCGTATAGATTCAAACAAACTTATGACGATTTCTTTCTACTTGAAAGCTTTCTGCGATAAAACATAAGCACCCCCTTTTGAATATTATTGCATATTTATTTTCTACTGTAGGGATACTGTAACCTTATTTGTGGTTAAAAATAGCGACAAAAAATACGCTTTATTTACCTAATGTGTCTTGCATAAGTTTTACACAACCAAATGTTATCAGATTGTGTTTTTTTTATATCATGCTAATTATTCAGCCATTTTTAGTTTGGATAGTGATATTTTCTGGACTTAACACAGTGGGAGACGGAGACGGTAGGGGGGGGGGCTTTTTTTTAGGTTATGGGGTTGAATTAGTTTTGGAAAATATGCTACAAAGTTCATGGTCGCGATTTTGCCTCCATCAATTTGATACTTATCAAATTACTAACTATATTTGAGTGTGAAACTCATGTGTCTGATGACTAGTTAAAATCTGAATCGCAATATTTAGGTTTGTGTGTGCGTGTGTGTGTGTGTGTGTGTGAAAAGGTGTGTTGGAGGGGGAATCGGTTGACAAAATAGAGACTCCCACTTAATGAGCTTCTAGAGAATGATCAGTGTTCGTTCAAAAGAAATACCGACCCTCCATAAAAAAATAAAAAATAAAAAATGTATTGAAAATAACGAATGAATGAATGAATGAATAAATAAATAAATATGATAAAAGATAGATAAAGGGATACATTAAAATGAAATAAAGATCAGCCCTATTTATATCTTCTTCATGTGATAGGGAAACGGTGCGATCCTCCCTGAAGAAAATGGCTCCGACCTTTCTAGAAATAGGAAATTGATTTCTGAGTAGCATTTCACACAAAAATAGAATGTGATTAAATGTCATACTTCAGCACCTACATGAAAATTTAATAGATCCAGTGATAATATTGATGATTATGCAGTAGGAGGCGTAGTTGGAACGTGATCTGCAAAATGTGGCGATTTATTATATTCCACTGCAAATGGGCAATTTAATTTTAAAATGAAGTCAAACCTAAATCTGTGTGAAACACCCCGTCGTCGTTTAGTTGCGTTTAATGAAATTAAAACGCAGTAAAACCCACCCGCGTCACAAAGTGCTATCGATTCCATAAACAATGCAATTGTCATTATTAATTCAGATGTAAGATACAGCCGATCAATAATCAATACTATGAGCTACACACTACCATCATGTCCATGATAGAATACAATATGAGTAATTTGCCGTTTTACGCTGAGAGTAAAACTGATGTCCCCTCGGAATATCTTGGAATACTCGTTCTTTGTCTACACTAGTAGTTGAAAGGGCAAACATGATATGATTTCTGTAAAATGTTATCCATGAAAATAATTGATGAGAAATCTGTCGATTACGGGAATCTCCCCTTTTGGTTCCCAGAAAATAATAATCTGCGAAAGTGATTAATTTATGCTCATTTATATTCCATATACACCTTTTGTAATGTATTTTTAGCATTGAGTTTAATGGCAAACGTGACAGAGGGGATATCAATTAATATAAATCAGATCTATCTTACCTACCTGTCATTCAATTTAATTTCAAGAAATGGGAAGAAGGTGAAGGGGAAAAGTTTGTTTAACCTTAACAAGGCCGTTTCACGCAATATTTTGGCAACTCGAAAAGCTCTTCCCGCGATGTTTTGTGACACCCCCCCCCCTCCTTTGAATTTCCTGCATTTTTATATCAAATTTGCAACGCCTGCGTACGCGGTTTCAAAGATACATATTTTTGTCCATACATATATAGACACTTGGGTGGTCATTAATTTGATTCTGTGAGTAGTCATTTTGAAATTATTACCACAACTGGCATTTGTGTTTAAGCCTCCTTTAACAATCCCTGAGGGGAAAACATCACATTATGTAACACAATTGAAACGAAATCTTAAAAGCTGATGAAGTAAAACAGAAAAAACCTAACTTCCATAACCACGGCTTTAATTTCGCACCCATAACTTATAGAGTAAAAAATTATTAAGGTGTTTGATAAAATTAAACGGAATATTACACTTATTGTAGTGATGTGTATGACGATATTGTCGTGAACAAGAATAATGCTAATGACGATAAATGAAAGTAATATGTTAATGGTGTTAATAAGAACAATGATGATAATGATGATGAGGAGGAGCAGAAGGATAATGTTGATAAAGATGATGGTGGTGATAATGATGATGATGATGATAATGGGTTATTTTAAGTCCGGTGTTGGCCTTGCTGTTGGTGTTGAAAATTGGATTGCTTCCCCCAGCACCAAAACTTATCCAGATTTTGTAAAACTGATCCAGATCACATTATTGACTTCTCAACAACTAGTGAAAGACTTTTCAAGACCATCTTTATGCTATGTTTGGCGTTATGATTATGTTAAAATTGACCAACACCAACACCAAAAGGTCAACACCGAACTTGAAATCAACCGATGATGGTGGTGATGAGGATGATGATGACGATGATAATGAACAAAATAAAGATAACGATGATTGTGATAAGGATGACGGTTTGATTGATTGATAACGAATTTATTTCATTTAAAAATTTCAACTAACTTACAAAGTAAAGCGAATTATAGTATGACCTAATGAAATCAAATAGAAACCTTCTGCAAAGCAAAGCTTGTTAATGAAAGTTTCCTTCAATAAATAAGACATATTAATGCAAGATATAAAGTCCAATATATACATAACATACAAATCATCATATCTTTCTTGTAGAAATTAGATGTAGATCCTTGTTAAATATATATATTTTGTAATCATATTCTCCTAAGTAAAAGATAAACAAGGCTTGATAATGTTACAAGATATTAAGAACAAGTAAAAAGGACACACAAAAAAAAACGTTGCAAAAAGCAGGACGTGACATAACGGTACAAGAACAAGGCATGACAAAAGGTTATGAAAATTAACAGGACATACGAAACAGTACAAGAACTGACAAATTGAAAGGAAAAATAACAAAACAAAGGACCAAAACGATTAGAATAAAACAAACAGACAATAGAACACAAAAACCCACTAATCTGCACAAGTAGATCGAATGAAAAGAGAGAGAGAGAGGGAAAAGGGAGGGGGTGGGAAAGATACGGAAGAACAGAAGATCCTCAAGATATCCTAAGTGGGATGAATAAGTTGAGTGTTATATATAGTTATTAGTGAGGTTTTTTTAAAGCTCTATTGAAACTATGAATTGCAGGCCTATTTCGTAAAGCTTGTGAAAATGAGTTCCAAATTTTGATGCCAGCAGATATGAACAGTTTGCTAATTAAGTCCTTGTTCCAGGTAAATGGAAAAGTCAAGCAGACCTTGTAGGGTAGTGATGGATATTGATATTTCTTGTATACATAAAATAAAATACATCTGGTAGTTCATATCTACTAAGGTTGTACATAAAAGATTCAAGATTACAATGGTAAAGATCATATATCTTAAGAATACCATGAGTTTAAAAAGAACATTCGTGTGTACCCGATAATGAGAATGGCAAATAACGCGCAATGCTTCTTTTCTTGAGTAGTAAAAGTCAAATGACAATCAGCACAAACCCCATGCAATAATACAGAAGTTCAAATGCGGGAGGATCAGCGTAGAGTACAAGTTTACTAATATACAAATTAGTCGGAAAGTAGAATTTTAACTTATTTATGATTTCAATATTCCCTGAAATTATTTTACATGCATTATCTATATGTTCTTTCCATGACAGTCTGTCGTCAATAGTTACCCCTAGAAATTTCGTATGTAATACCCTTTCAATATTGATATTATGAAAAATGATGTTTCCTGGGAGTTCATCAATGATATTGCTAAAGAGCATGTAATTAGTTTTGTTGGCTTTGATCCATTCCGAGACTAATTTTAATTGTTTGTTGAATGTGTCAAGTGAATTTTTGGGGTCCCGATGTGAAGACCCTTATGTCCTTTGAGTCATCGGCAAAAAATATAAATGATAAATTACTTGAAGATTTATAAAAAAGAAAAGAAAAATTAATGTAGACCAAAAAAAGGAAGCGGACCCAAGATTGAGACTTGAGGGACTCCACATGAGATAGATTTGGTAGGAGAATTTACATTTCTTATGGAAACATATTGCTGCCTACTGCTGAACCACTCCAAGGCTATCCCTCTGATTCCATAATAATTAAGCTTGTATAAAAGGATAACATGATTAATTGTGTCGAAAGCCTTGGAGAAGTCAAGGAACACCCCAAAAAGCATGCTCATACTTCTCAATTACATGGGCAATTTTATTGATCATTGCCGACAGAGCGTGAGTAGTACTATGTTTTTCGTGAAATCCAAACTGCAGGGGATAAACCAATTTATGGATATTAAGAAACTCCGTCGTACGAACTTTCAAAAGACAAGTCAATAATGACATGGGGCGATAATTTCCCAACACGCTGTTGTCGCCTTTTTAACAACAGGGATTAATTTTTACTTGGGTTTGTTTTAATGTTGATGGCACAAATCCTGTAGAAAAAGACAAATTTAAAGATATAAGTCAAAGTTTTAACAATGTCTATCGGATTCCTTTTCAAGATAATGTTTCTTATATCATCACATCCTGAACTCATTTTATTCTTAAGTCCAGATATTATATCAGCTAGTTCCTTTTCGTCAGTTGGCGTGAAATAAATTCAAATCGAATCTGGAATCGGGTCATTAAGAAAAGATGTGAAGTGTTTAGAAGAGGCAGGGATGGTACTGGCAAGATTTGGGCCTACGCAAAATAGTCATTAAGAACATTTGCCAAGGCAAAGGGGTCCTCTATCAATTCGCCATCAACGTTTATTTTCGTGGGCGTCAACAGATTAGAATTGCCTTGTATTTTTAACATCGTATCTGTACAGGTCAAATTGATTTTGAAAATAATCTTTTTTACATCTTCTTAGTATACCTGTCAGAATATTATTGTAGTCGGAATACGTTTTTTTCGATTTCTGTCGCATGAAATTAAAAAAATTGTTTTTAAGTAAAGGTTGTTATTTCTGTTTACTGAGCGCACAATGCTAGGTGTGATCCATGGGGACCTTCGAACCTTTTTGTAATTAGAGCGTTTGAATCACTACTACAGGATAAAAGCTATTTCATTATTGGATTTATTATGTTCATAAAAGCGTCAAATGCTTCCTCGGCATTTTGAATACTGTAAATTCCTGACCAGTCAACATTTCCTATTAAACTCGTCATTGAACAGATTCATATTTTCAGAAAAATCGTGTCGAGTATTATGATGAACTTTATGTTCTGTGGCGTTTATATCTACATGGGGAAATGGTCAGACAAATAAAAAGAAAATGATTCCCGTAGAAAAAGTACATCGAGTACATGTACATATATTCTCTATGAGAGTAGCCGAAACATGCTGTCGTTATTACATCCAAAAGACTTTGAACAAAAGCATCAGTATCGTATTCTGATAGGCCTAAGTTGATATTGAAATCACCGAGTAAAAAACACGTTTTATTCACCAGCTCGTTTTGTGCCAACAATGTATTTTAAGTCATCATCGGAGGGGTTAGGCTGCCTTTAAATCGTTCTAACTAGAATATTGTTGTCGTTGGGCATAATAATTCAAGCAAGAAGTGTTTCAATAGCATCATTCATAAAAGTAAGATCAGGCCTCAACCTGTAATCGAATTGTTGGGATATGAAATGTAAATGGTGATGATGATTATGATGATGATGGTGGTGATGATGAGGATTATCACAATGTTGGTGGCATTGGTGGTGGTGGTGGTGATTATGACCATTGAACCTACTTCATAATAGGGTCCATGCTATAACGATTCTACAACTCTTTAAAAGACCCATCTTTTTATAGCAATTATATTGGCTAGAGTATGTTTACATACGATATTCATGTTCTAATTTGTCATTATGTTATTGATGTAATATACTATAATCTATATGAAATATTTTAGGGCTAATGTAATACTTTTATGACTTAATGCTACATACTGCAACTGTACATGGACGGAAATCCCGGGGGGGGGGCGTGTCCCCCTACTCAAAATAGTAGGGGACACAATATGAAATGTCCCCTACTATTTGTTGTCTTTTATGATGGTAAGAAATAGATTATGCAAAATCGAAATAAAACATGTACGAGATGACCTTACTTTTGGGATGACAACCTTTTTTTGCATGTCAGATTTATTTTCGTCGAAATGACCTTAAATTTGGGGAGGTAACCCTTTTTTGTACCCCCTACCTTTTGGGAGAGATTTCCGCCCCTGCAACGCTATGTAATATTAATAGTAATGATGATAAAATAGTAATGATATGATGATAATAACAATAATAATGATCACCATCGTTATGATGATGATAATGATTATAAAAATAAAAATAACGATAATAATAATAATATAAATAACTCTTTTTTACCCAGGGTTGGCATCTCACCTTGAAGCTGTAACATTCTTCCCGTATGTCCAGCATAGCATAAAATGTTATTTCTAATTAATCATTATCATAGTTATAATTATTATCATTACGTTAACAAATTTTTCTTGATTATTTAGTTTCAGGTATTTCAATCATTACATTTGTTAAATTGTTCACGTAATACATTTTTTATTCACAACAAATAATGCAATTTCTAAGACGATCAGGATAATATGCAATACTGATACTGCTCTGAGTAATTTATATATTTATACCTTGATAAGATCCTGTTACGAAATATAAATCAGATATCCAAAGATAAACGATTGGCAGGATTACCGTATGAACTTTACATCCCTTTAGTCACACCATTCCTTTCCTTGTATTTTTTTTCATTCCGTTTCCCTATTTCAATTAAAGCTACCTCAAATGACTTGTATTTGCTTCTCATAAAATTTCCTCTCGCATTACCCTCAAAAGCTATCTCTTCCTTGTACCTCATGATTCTGTTTGCTAAAGGGAGAACAAATTAAAATTGATTGCGTTTGGAATGGACTTTTTGTACTCTACACGACTGACTTACAACATAACGGTATAACCTTGAAATTGTCGTCCATATCAAAATGCACTCGCGTCTGCCGTGCGAATCTGTAACAGGGATGATTTTGTTAAAGATACTTGGATGATTATGCGTGGAAGATGTGTCTTGCGTGGAGCGTTGTGGCCCAGTGGATGAGTCTCCGGACTCAGAGGGTCGTGGGTTCGAATCATAGCCATGGCGTAATTTCCTGCAGCAAGAAATTTATCCACATTGTGCTGCACTCGACCCAGGTGAGGTGAATGGGTACCGGTGGGGTTTATTCCTTGAACGCTTTAGCGCCTATTGATATGGCGGCTCAGCTGCAGCCGGGGTAATAATATGATACCAAGTATCAAAGCGCAGTTGAATATATGCGCATAGAAACTGCGTTTAAATGGACATATTATTATTTTTATCATTACAAGATATCGCCTTTAAGGAAATTAATTTTACGGACAAAATGTATCTATCTTGGAATAAAGAATTGGAAATGGAGATTAAATGCAATTTAAATATTTTGAACGAATATCATCCATTTTCTAACACCCCCCCCCCCAAAAAAAAAGAGGGGGCTACCTAAAAGGAGTGCAGAACTAGAGATCCCGCATTGATAAAAAACAGATAAGTTGCGTTGGATGAAATTATAACGGAGAGCTTATTTCAGTGTAGTGGTCAAGTATCAAGTGGTCAACAGTTTAATTACATATATAACACACTTGTAATTTTCAATAAACACTGAAAAAACTGTGGTGTTAAAACTGACACCAATTGGTGTTAATAGAGGACCACACCCTGAGGTGTTAAAATAACACCCTAGAGATTGAGCATAACACCAAAGAGTGTAAATGTAACAACCATTGGTGTTGCAATAACACCTATAGGTGTAAGACTAACACCACCAATTTAACACCCGTGTAAAATAATTGGTTTGGTCCTCTATGTACACCGGTTAACACCACAGTTTTTGCTCTGAAAGAAATATCTTATTCTATATCCAATACGCCATAATGTTCTTCCAGTGAATGATTACGATCATGATAATGACACTTTCAATAAAAATATGATTATGATAATGATGCATTAAATAAAAATAAAAAAACTCTCCCTTATTCTGAATATTCTTAAGATATTCCAGATGAACATGATGTAAAACGTCAAGATCAGATATGAACTATGTGACATGGCTTTCACGCCCTTGAACACCTGCGATCTCCGTGTCAACAATTATCGATTTTCTGCCAATTCGCGCATGCATACTAGACATGTGTGTTAAGGGCATTTTACACCTGCTGGGTGTTTCATAAAGCTATTCGTGCGTTGAGAACGACTTTACGAACGACCAGTGATCCCGCTTAATCAACACCAGTAAAAATTTGTTGCAAAATTACCAGAAGTTAGAATCGCCAGTCGTTCGTAAAGTTGTTCGCAGCTTAAAAACATCTTTATGAAACACCTACCTGGATGTTTCATGCCGAAGTACTATACGTGTAGCCAGCGTTTTTTTTTTTTTCAATAATCCAATTAATTGATGTCAGGCATTTAATTTCTTTATATCGAAAATTTCACTTTGTTCACAATACAAACTATCATATTATATATCATATATGTAGAACTCTTCGTGTTGTTGATAAAAGGCAACGCTTGATATCAAAGAAATGTGATGAAGAAAACGGCGTCAAGAGTAAGTGCTCCATGCAGGTGTGAATAACGTGACATATTATGGGATGAGAAAGACGTCCAAAATATTGGAAAAAAACTTAACAGAAAACGACTTTAAAATCTGAACGGAAATGTTAGTATCAAACCAGAGCCGCAACTACGGGGGGGGGGGGCACATCCCCCATCGGCTAACCCTCCCCCGCAAAAAATGGGGACAAAGAAGAAAAGACGAAGATATAAAAAGAAATATAGTGGGAGAAGAAAATGGAGAAATTATTGCATATAATATATTATTTATGTTACCATGATAACATGATAATTTTTTTAATAACTTTTTAAATTCCAGTTTGCATAGGGCTTATGCATTCATCATTCCTGGTGCTCGCGTTTTCCGACGAGATAAGTAATCCTGTTCAAGTTGATTAACTTGTATTAAAACATACCTTGCCAAGTCAATACACACCAAATATTTCCTCGCACTTCGAGCTTTTGTTAGTTTATTTATTAAGCTCCCTTTTCATGGCTACTAAGGTGATTGCCCAGTTTTTAGGACATAATATAAACATTTCCAGTCCATACTTTCGTTTGCATTAGAGGAGAGTTGAGATAAGTCATGTCTGCTCTTCATGATTTCCTAAAAATAGTCGATAGAATCCATCCTTTTCTGGGCTAAATATACAAACAAAAAATCAGCAAAAATTATTTGATCAGTCAGATACGTATCCTTGTAATGAAAAAGTACATAAAATGTCTCTATTAGTACAGTAAACCTAGCTATTGAGCGCACTTTGCGCGCCCACTAAATGACTCAAAATTTTTGCTGGTGCCCCCTCCGAACTCCGTGACCCACGGTTAGGCCACCGGTGGTGTTAGGTATGTTTATATTTTTTCTGTCTGTCTGTGTTTATTAATTAATTAATTCATCCATTCATTCCTCCATCAATTAGTTTATTCTTTCATTGACCATTATCTAATCGAACGCAACGTAACTGATCATGGAGAAACATCTAAGAACGACAAAAAGCACTGACAGTTGTATTGCTTGCACAGACATTATTATGTGAGTGTCTTCATTTCATTGTTCTCGTATTCTTTCCACTTGGTAGGTTCAAATATACTTTTGTAGATGGCAATGGACGCTTCGGACTATCTTGATGGGGATAATAACGTAGTTTTTTCAGACAAGCTTTCATGTTTAATAATGTATCTCTTACCCCTCTTGAATATTTTTTTAATTTCTTTCGTCATGACCAACATCTCACGATGGACAGAGCATGATGAAAATATCCCCCAAAATATCACCATCAGCATCATCATCATCATAATCATCACCCTCATCATCATCTTCATCATCACCATCACCATCATTATCACCACCATCATCATCACCATCATCATCATGATCATCATCATTATCCTCCTCATCATTATCATCATGATCATTATGATGATGATCATCATAATCATTATCAACATTATAATCTTCACCACCATCTATTATCATCATCGTTAATCGGTGTTATCATTATTATTGTCATGAAAAAAAAAATCCGCTTGAATATTGCAACACGTGATCCACACTACTGACTTCAATGTCATTTTTGGATAAGGTCTTAAGCCGACAAGTTCAATCCCACTTATCTCATTGTCAAGTATGAAATAAATTGTATCAAGAACAAAATCATAAACTGTATCAAGAACAATTTCAGTTTGTTTTGAATGAGAGGAAACAAATGAAGTGTTTGAAAAAAGCGTTGAGGAGGGCGAAAACAGTTGTTTAAGCAGAAATCCCGGCAGAAATAACACATATTTTCACATGATCAGGTGATTACATAAAAGGACGAAATTTGTTTATACCAGGAAATAACGTCATATTGACACCCACTCCTTAATAACATACTTTAAAGCATCCTTAGGGGGAAAAACACGTGATAAAGTGCTAGTTATGATGGTTTACCTTTTCTTCTCTTAATCAATCCTTTGTTGAAGGCGTTCAGGTGTGTGTGTGTGTGTGTGTAATTGAGTTTTGTCAGACATGTATCACTCATTTATGATTATTTACGTCTGGGACCGACCTTTAACGCCACCATCCGAAAGACGTGAACAGTGCTCGAACCACGAATCTCTGCATCAACTTCACCACAGAGCTTGGATTACAGGCGCACGCCACAACGCCAATTTGAGGGGAATGTAAACATTTTTTCTGCTTTGACTCCGAGGACCATTGCTTGACAAGGGAGGACCACTGTTCCACATCCAAGTGTGATTATTTCAAAGACTCTCTTTTGTCAACTGTCCTCACTTTACATAGCCAATACTCTCTGATCGTACACACAAGCTATTCATTTACACCAATAGTTTGAACGAATACATACCAAGAATATATTTGCTTTCGACAGGTCATCGAACTCCTGAGTAAAATTATCCTTGGTTAAACTTAAGTTTCACGTGAAGAACGAGGGTCCGTTTCCGAGAAAGACTCTGTGGAACGTAATCAGAATATGCTACTGTTAGGTTTGCACGACTTCGGAGCCCGAAAAGTGTACGACTAGTTTACGCATCGAATCTGCGTTTCAGTCGTTTCATGTCGTAAAAAAATGTTTTAAGTTTTAACATTTATAAAATCATAGCACGACAAAATTTCGGGTATTAATGGTCTGAACTGTTTGTAACTGTGCCCAACCTTCATGACCTTGTCCGATCAAGTTGCGCCATGGCACGAGTTGCACGCATTTCACGACTAGTTCACGAGTAGTTTACGACTAACTAGTTTACGACTAGTTTGCGACCAGTGCTAGTTTGGCTATAGCGGACGGCAGTTCATGGAGTTCGATATTACGTTCCAGTGAATCAGGATAAATTGGATGAGGTGACAGTGTGCAAATTATTCGTAAATACTGTTTGAACATGTTGTGCCTATGCGTAATGGCACGACCATGGCAAGAACCATTGACGCATTTCGTGCCCCGCATCGTCACGAACTGACACGATCATATCGTGACTATGCGGAAAC
Source organism: Lytechinus variegatus (assembly GCF_018143015.1). Classification (NCBI taxonomy): domain Eukaryota; kingdom Metazoa; phylum Echinodermata; class Echinoidea; order Temnopleuroida; family Toxopneustidae; genus Lytechinus; species Lytechinus variegatus. The sequence goes on along the minus strand of NC_054758.1, from coordinate 13,066,815 downwards.
CAAAAATCGTGCAAGTGTAATAGCGGCATATGAAAGCCTGTAACAAGTTTCAAGGATTCTAAAAATGCATTCTTTTCAAAATTTCTATCCCTTTTTGATAAAGTCAAGCTTGTCATCACTAAACAAAAAATATATTTGAATCTCTTAGGGGTTAAATGTGTCACATTAAAATGACCGAGGTATATATGGCATAGGTAATACTGGCAAAGGAATAATGGCAGAGGCAAAGGCAAAAGGCAGAGGCAAAATGGAAGAAGTAAAATGGCAAAGGGAAAAATGGCTGAGGCAAAAATGGCAGAGGTATAAATGGAAGGGTTGAAAAAAATGTTAATGAGTGAAAAAAATTTATTTGATAGATGTCATATGTGTTACGTCTATCGTAACAATGGCGTAAATTACCAACAATTGATCCAGATTTTATTATAAGAACGACATAAAATATCACCCGTCTAGTGTTTTGTTTAAGTAAGTCCATTCGTTTACAATTCCTATTAATGATTTGTAATCAATGTATAATCGATTGACAACTATATAGTTATTAATCTATCAATGATACTTCAGTAAATTGTTGGACAGATATAATACAATCTAATTAAAGAATGAGTAGATTATATGTTACATGTATACATTCATTCATCATTGATTTCTAGTAATTTGCATGCATAATTCACTCATGCTATTTGCTAAATATGATTATCCGTGTTTTACATTCTTCTGATTCGCATAACCGGATGTGACGATTATTTTGTTTTGTCCCATTCTTTTTTCCCTTTTTTATTATGTTCTACACGTTTGCCTAAATCGATTATCATCATCTTCTTCTCAGAGCGGAATCCAACACATTGCACTCACACCCACACTCGACAAACTTTCACTCACAAACTGACATGTAGATATCAATTAAGCGATAAACCCGCCCCTTTTCGTGACGTAAACCACTGTCGTCATGGCAATGCAATGGACGTTCAAAGAGCGTGCGCACATTGACCAATAATAAGTTACTGCTCATTGATGAGAATGACTTATGGCGAGTGACGGACACCGTTCACATTTGCACATAACATACTGAATTTTACAAGCGATGGGTTTTTATAAGATAAGGCAGACCAAATTTCGAATTCATTAAAAGAAAGCTTTTGTCGATTTTATACTTTCATTTATATAAACGTCCACGTAAGACGAGTACTGTTAGCATGCCTTCTTAGTTTAGTTTTAAACATACTTTTTATAGTTGTATTTCGAGTGTGTGTGTTGATTATTTTGTTACATAGACCTACTTGCTTTTGTGATCAAAAGATAATCCGTTTCCGCTTCAAATCCTGGATAAAAACTTGTATTGTATGATTTCTTTCAGATTTCTTATAACAAAGTGAAAGCTTGCTATTTAGGATTTTCCTGTTTGTAGTGGCGCACATGTACTGCAAATGACATTATTCATTGGTATTATCGCTATCAACAAGAAAATCGTTAAAGTAGTAAAAGCGGTGGTGGGAGTGCATTAATTGACGAAACACAGTTCAGTAAGTGTGTGTGATGGTAGCACGTACTTCAGCGCAGTCAGTGTATGTTCAAACTCTGAGAGACGTAAGACGATACTGTGTGAGCCGGCGTTCATTAAGCGCCAATATTTCTCGATCCCACTGAAACACCAGATCGCACGGGGGAAACTGGGACGCCACCACCATCTTTCTGCTCGAAACTTTCGGACCTTACCCCACGTCACGGAGAGCATTTAATCCGAGAATAAAGTTTCTTCTGCTGGAGTCTGTGGTAACAAAAGAGGAACAGATATTGGGATAGATCATTCTTTTCGGGAGGCTTTAGAGGAATTTCTTTCCGGGCTCTTTGTTGCCGAGCAATATGCGCTGCTACACCTGGGTCCTCACGGTCTCCGTGTTCCTAACGACCGCAGTGCTGGCTATCGCCTCGCCGAGATGGCCCGGGGGAAACAGCCAACAGATGCCACGATGGGAACTTGGAGATACAGATTTCAATTCACCTATTACCGATACAAGTTTTGTCAAACGGGTAAGTTTATGTCCTTGAGAATTTCTTAACCATTACGAAAATGTGTAAATCGAACGAGTCAGATTAATCTTGGGCGTCTGATTAACTTTCGAACGGACATTATAGTATTGAAAAGTTATCAAATGAAAGCTGAAATAAGTCATCGTCGGGGGCCGCGGAAGCGGGGGCTTCACCCCCACCACTTCTTTCGAGAACCGTGTACAAAAAAATAAAAATTACCATATCATTGTGATTTTTTGCATGGTCAGCCCCCCCCCTCCCCCACTTTGAAAACCGTTCCGCGGCCCCTGATCGTAGTATCCTTTGCTATAGAGGAAATCCTCTAAAGACAAGAAGTTGCAGAAACCTCAAAGATAAAATGCACTGAAGTACATCAGACCATTTCGTTTACTTTAAGTAAGATGATTCCATTATTCCTCAAACTAGGCATACTTGTCACTTAATGATTAATAAAATGCAAAAGTCGAAATGCTTTTAGTCTGTTATTATACACGTGAGATATTTATTAAAATACATGAAGAAAAGTTCGTTTGGTGTCCAAACTTTCTACATAGAATCTCCTTGCGATTTTCGATGCCAATTTTATTTCGTTTTATCTCTCTAAAACATTTTACTAGAAATTAGATTACATGGCCTTGATATCCATAGAGGGGCGACGATTGCATTGGAGAAATTGTTAAGGGCAATCATTCAACGACATTGATAATTGGATCAATAAAAGTCATTTCACGAATGAAAGTAAAAAAAAAAAAGAAAGAGTTGTAATTAGGTGATGCCACCACATATGTCTGAACAATGCATACATTGAGAATTGTGATGACAGGCTTACTTTTAATTAGCAAATATGCTAGAAGTGATAAATTCCGTCGGGTAACTCTAAAGCATTTATGTGTCTTCCTTTTGAAGTTCCGTGAAAATTTATTGTCCCGTCATAAATTCTCCAATCATGAAACTAGAAACCATCCACTTCAATGTCACACTAATATAGTTTTCCCAGGGGAGCGACGAGTAATATTTCCACATATCGAACGAATAGAAACCTAGAAATTTACGGGGTAGTTCAAATGGAAAGAAGGGAAGAATAAACCGTACAGTAAACAGTGCATGCAAAGATCCTACACTCATTTAAGCATGTTCTATTAAATAAACTAAATGGCCCAAATGAAAGAAACAAACGGACGTACCATAGCAAGGGTGACCGACGCGCTACGCCTATGATACTACCACTCACATTCCTACTGACCTTTTACACTACTTGTGGAATTCGGGGGCGGATATATGTGTGGGGGAAATGAAGATGAATTCTAATATGGAGAAAATGAATGCATTGGAAGATTGGGAAAACGGATTAAGAGATGATCATAATGAGAGAGGGTGGGTGAGAGTATGAAGTAGGACAGGAGTCATGCTATGAACAAAGTATCAGTGATGAACGCGTCGTATACCAACAGCAAATGATTTCCTTGAAAACATTCAGTCTGCCGTATGCATTGTATTTATTTCCACCGAGACGTGATTATAACTCTTGGCAAAGTACGCCTCTGTGTCTTGTGATTTCCGTCGGTTTTCGTCTGGGATCACTGGGGCAAAGTAGGCAAAGGGTTTAGGTTCTCTGATGCATTTCCTTTTATCAGAATATGCTGTAGAACTATCTAGGAAGGGGGTAGGGGCAACAAGGTCGACGGTACGGATTAACGGATCTTTAAGCATACATCTTTATTTTAAAAAATACAACTGAAGGCCTGGTCACACCGCCCAAGCGTTGTTGGAGCGGTCGTGGAGCGGTAGGGAGAGAGGGTCGAATTTCGCTCACAAAATTGGGGAAAAAATCGAAAAAAAAAAAAAACATCGAAATCGAAAATGGTGAACGGTAGCGAGCGGTGATGATTTTTTTCTCTCCGCTCCATGACCGCTCCAACAACGCTCGGGCGATGTGACCATGCCTTTATGGACACTCTTCATGATTTTATAACAAAAAACGAGGAGTCTACAACAGCTCTTTTCTTCAGGCAAATTGATGGAACCAACTCTAAACCCGAAAGATGTTATGTAATTGGTTAATAATGGGAAAAAAATATTTGATTTGTCTTGGAAGCCATTTTTCTTGTAAAGGCGGCATAAGGGACGTTCGAAAGACCTCGGATACAAAAATGTCAAAATATCAGCTTTAATCTATTGTAAGGAAAAACAGCCAGTTTTCCTGAAAAAAACCCCCCAAACCATTCGTTTGAGAATATAAGAATACGGACCTCTTGGTAGGAAAATGTGCGACAGACTACATTGGTGACACTACATCTGCTTCTGCAACAATTGCTCCGGGCTTTATTTCGTCTTTAGGATTAGGGTTGCAAGAATGTTTTATTTAGGTTTAGGTTTGGGGCAGGGTACAGTGTTTACTCCAGTCATTCGATTATTGTGTGGAATTTATAGCAGAACGTTTTTCGCCGGAGCTAAACCCACAGAACCGCTACATTTGTATTTTACCTTCTTGTAGAGTATTGCCATTGTTTGTTTGTTTAGGATTCTTTTATTTTCTCTTGTTGCATGACTATTTTTTCCCAAAACTGAGATGAAAGTAATCCACAATATGAATGTGTGTTGCCAAAGAATCCAGAGACACCATTTTGTTCTTTATGTGTCCCCAGATACCGATATTTGTCCATTCAATTGGTAAGCTTATTCACCGGGTAGCGGTTACCTTGTTTACAAGAGATTCGTGGATGACACTTAGAGTGAGAGGGGTCAATATAGTCAGTATAATAGGGTCTGGACAACGATCCTCAAACTTGGTCTCCATCATTGCGTCACATATTTTGTTGTGTCCCTGCCAGACATAATGTGACCAGCCACCCCAAAACAACAAGAAATCGTCAGGGAAGGCTCTGTGTATATATTCATAACAGTACATTTATACGTTCGTTTTCAAAATTATAATTAGAGAAAATTAATCAATCTGAAGGGGTGAAGCTTTCCATACTGTCAAAATTTAAAGTTGTCATAAAGAAGAGAGAATTGTACGCACAGTCTCGGGATCTCTTGCTTACCCTCTCACCATGATGGCACCATCATGCAGTTACTGCAACATACGAAAGCAAACTCGTGGTGAAAGTTTACCCCTAAAGTACATCGTTTACATAATCACCCCGTTGTGAGGATTATTGTGGTCATGTGGGAAGGAAGTAGTCACTTAGCCCTTCTTTTTTGCTGATAAGGTTGTTAACCGCCAAACAAAACCACTTTATCTATGTGTTGGTGAGGAGGGACACTGAGTCTTCAGTTGGATATGCGAGTGTTCTCTGTACATATTTTGCCATGGATGGCTCAGAACCGCACATCATTTTATAATGATAATAATAATAATATGTCCATTCATATAGCGCAGTTACTATGTGCATATACTCAACTGCGCTTTGATACTTGGTATCATATTATTACCCCGGCTGAAGCTAAGCCGCCATATTAATAGGCGCTAAAGCGTTCAAGGAATAAGTCCTACCGGGTACCCATTCACCCCACCTGGGTTGGGTGCAGCACAATGTGGATAAATTTCTTGCTGAAGGAAATTACGCAATGGCTGGGATCCGAACCCACGACCCTCTGTTTCAAAGTCCGGGGACTTATCCACTGGGCCACAACGCTCCAACGCTCCATTTTATTCTATCATGTGAGATTCAAACGAAACACTACATAACTTCTGAACAAAGGAGAGAGTTCCAATTGCTTCCATGGAATCCTTGATTTTGATTGGCATTTAAGAATCGTTAACATGGAATGAACTCATAAAAGGCAAAGTTACCATAATCTGCATAAAAGAAACGTTCATGCAACAGGGCCTTGACATTTTCTTGTTGTATTCCACTACTGCTCTTCCTGAAGAATTCAATATTAAAAAAATATGAATACATAGAGATGGAGTCTGATATTTGGCGTCAAGCTATGCCATAATTCTCAAAGAACCATCGGCATTCCCATGTATGCGTTTTCTTTCACCATTCTACCCACTGTCCAATTCTTGATACTATCTTTCTATCCGGTATTCTTCCGACCTGGCCTGGGCCTGCTTTTCTCTTGCACCTTGTCTTCCATCATCTAGATTAAGCTATGGTTGACGAAAACTTTGTCATTTCCGGTTTAGTATAATCACTTAATTTGATATATACATATATATATATTCTCACGGTCAAATGCATTATAAATTGTTTAAGAAAATATCTAAAAACAGGTATCAGGGAATGAGTTTCTGATTGATTCACAGACTGATCCGTAAAGAGATTTATAGTTATCATCAAACCTTCATATTATAACAATTCTGTATTCTTCTAAATAGGTTTTAGAAAAATGATTGGCTAAACAGGGTAAAAAAACCTTTAGCTTTTGGACGCAAGTTAAAGCACACCACATGGACATAACTTTCGCCTATTTATCGTGACATTTAAAAGGTATTTCATTTTATCCAAAAATGTGCAATGTTTTTATCAAAATAAGGCCCTTACAATCGACAATGAATTAATATTAAATCACATCATCCATGTTTTAAAAAACATATTCATTTGCATATTGAACACTAAGTAGTACAATTGGATTACCACAAATTATATGATCGCCTTATTCACGCTGTTTCATGAAACTTCTGAAGTCTGCAGGTTTCCATGACGAAGAATAAAGAGAGCATGTCTAGTGATTTCACGGTACACCATATATTCTTTCGCGGGCATGTGTTGGACCTAAAAAGGGACCACCTGATCTTGACATTTCGATAAGTGTGTTCTTGTCGTCTACACGAGAAATGATCAAAGGGTGCCATGCTCTTTTAGTTTTGGATTTGCATTCACCATAAGGCCTTTTACATGAAGAAACATATCCAGAGACCCACAAGAAAGTTACTAAGAATGAGATTATCATCACCGTTTCAATGGATCCCAATCTCGCTTTAAATCGACTTATCCTTGGAATTATATTTCTTTTGTTATTTGCATAATGCCTTTACGCCGATAGGCAACTCAAACATAATGTATTGATGTTACACAGCCTCCCGATTGTGTTCAATTCTTGATTAAGTTCGTGAATAACACTAAATATGTACTAAGTAACTCAAAATTAATAACTTACTCATTTATGGAATTTTACACTAGCCCTAGTTCTCTGATAAAAAAAAAATCGTCACGAACTTTATCTAACGTAGATATGAACTGACTTATGGAAAACGGTCAATATATGATAATGATGGCATCCCCGGTATCCACATAATACTACGAAAAGTTCATTTAGGCCTTACACATTTCATGTCGGAAGGGGAAGCAAATGAAATTAATTCCAACTCTTTGTTTCTAAACAATAAAAGCAATTCCAATTTTACATCCTTATCCACGTATCTTAGTCTAAGCAGCTTCAGCATATGCAATCTACGCCGATATCCAGTGCGCTTTTAAAGGAATCGAACACAATGGATATAAAGAGATATGTAATGATAAAGAGCCATTTAAGTAATGAAAAATAATGTATTCAAAGGCGGAGGGGTGAGAGTGTTGAAAGGAGAATTGACGGTCTTCAAAGGAGTAAATGAAGGGCAAACTATTGTATAGAACTATAATTTTAATAGTAAAATAGAACTGTATATAGGTAGTTGATTTTGTTTTTGAGATTGGGTAGAATACAGGATGAAAGAGAGAGAGAGAGATAAATAAATAGAGGGCGAGAGATAAAGAGAGTGAAGCGGAGAGGCTGGAAGAGAGGCAGGGAAGAGGAAGCGATTCGAAATGAACATGCTACAATTGTACTCTAGCAAGGCCACTTAAATGTATCCATTAACAGGTGTCTATTCATGCAATAAATGATTTCCTCAAGTTGGAAATAGTCAAAGAAGTATCATAATCGGTTTCCTATCGTAACCGAGGGATTTACGTACAAAGCTATAGGGAGTTAGAGACTTACAGAGTCAGTGGGTTAACCGTTGGAAGCATGCTTTGTGAAGACTCACATCCGCTTCTTCATCGTATCAAATATGAGGTGAAAAAACCACATGATCAATCACATAGAAATGAAGGGCACACGTGAAGAAAGGTAGCTTTGTGAATTGTGAATTAATGTTTATTATTACGATATAAACTGAAAAGAATTATTCATGGAAACATAACGATGATAATGATTTTCACATGGCGGTAATGAATTCTAATAAGAATGAAAGTTGTTCTTTACTGCATAAGTATCACGATGTTTTCTTACATAAAGATTTTGATCGGGGACTAAATGTAAACTATTGGATCAGTTATGCACAAAAATGAATATATCAGGGTCATCACACTTGGTTTTAATATGTAATTTTCAGCTTTTTAATAATTGTGTGTCTGTTCTGTACTACTGCTGCTACTATATACTACTATATTTATTACTATTACTACTACTACTACTACTATACTACTACTATTACTACTACTACTACTATTACTACTACTACATTTACTACTACTAGTACTACTACTACTACTACTACCACTTCTACTACTACTACTACTACTACACTACTACTACTACTACACTACTACTACTACACTACTACTACTACTACTACTACTACCACCACTACTACTACTACTAGTAGTAGTAGTAGTAGTAGTGCTAGTACTAGTAAATGTAGTAGTAGTCTACTACTACATTTACTACTACTACTACTACCACTTCTACTACTACTACTACTACTACACTACTACTAATTAGACTGCTATAAACGTTATCAATCAGACACGGCTGACCGGGCAAAGATACATTTAAATAAATAAAGAAATGTAAAATTAACGATGGACTTGGTTAGTAATGATTTCATAATCCATGACAAACGTATAAACACACCAATAGATAGGCAGAGACGAGTATGATAATCACAGTGCAAGTCGCAATCACAAATGAATAATGACTTCTTTAGAATATTTATGACATTACATTAATGCTTACTGTCTTGCTTATATCAGGCCATATGCCACGTAGTGTAAATCATTCGATAAACGTGAAAGGGGAACTCTAGTTTTTCGTCTAAATAATAAAAGTAATAGTAACACCAACATGCTTGTATAGCGCATATCAGTGCCAATCAGACATTTTTACCCTGGTTTTATCCCCGCAGCCTTTTGCAGCGCGGTGGCATTCTAAGAAATACATTACTGCTAGGTACTCATCTACCTAGTCTGGGTTGAGTGCAGCAAAATTTGGATGAATTTCTTGCCGAAAGAAATATACGCCATGGCTGGGTTTCGAACCCGCAACCCCTGTTCCAAAGCCAGACGACTAATCCAAATGATGTAAATCCATTCAGGGTGAATGTCATAAACATTAAAATACTCTTGTTGATTTACACTGATACATGCGAGAAATACAGACAGTGCAGATACGAAATTACATTATTACAAAGTGTCAACTTTAAAGTTGCGCATTTTCTTAGTATGATCGGATCCATTTTGCCACTGATGTATTGTGTTTTGCTCTCTTATAAAAAAAATCTTTGTATTTTGTGTTTTTTTACTAACAAAGGATGACAAAAATAGGAATAAGAGAACTCCAAAAGGATGGTCGATGGAGATAGAAGAATGAGGGAGAGCAAGAGAAGGAAAGAGAGGGAGAGAGAGATAGAATGCCCTATTTCCAGCAGAGAGAAAGGCGCATCGATAAAATGAAAAGAGCAATATTTTTCATTGACCATACTTTTGATCATGGCACTGCATTTGTCTCTCTGCCATTACTTCCTTATATTTTTTTGTAAAACCGAGTGATGACATGTAGGAAACGAAATATTGAAAGGACAAGAATGCAGGAGTGTGTGAGAGGGTGTGTGTGTATATGTTATTGTGCGAAGGCTGCCATGATAGGCAAAATAAATTGAAAGAGACTTACGAGTGTTTGTGTTGTATGTGTGCGGGTGAATGTGTGTGCTCGTGAGCAGGAGTCAGCGAAAAAAAAGGACAGGGGGAGGCGGAGGGCAATAAATAATCTTGTGATTTAGAACAATGTGAACGGAAATGATTGTTCTCCCCTGATCATTTTGTAGTAAAGTGAAAGAGAATAGATTTACGAAAATGTGATATTTAGACAGCAAGGCAATGTAAAGGGAACAAAAGTATACGAGGACAAAATAGAAAACGAAATTATGAGGATAATAAGATAAGTAAATCAGGTAAAACAAGTGTAGGTGTTATGTGTTCGAAATGAAATAATTTGACACGGAGGGAATGTGAGAGAAAACAAAGGGATTAGATAAGATATAGAGAGAGAGGGAGAGAGGGTGAGAGAGATACGAGAGAAGGAGGGTAATAAGAAGGGAAAGACGATATAAAGGAACTATTTGATAAGAAGATGCGAAACCCTCTGTTTGGCTCTCTCTTTGGAGTCATTCAATCCCCACAACGTATACCCAGCGCTTAAAGTGCATCCGTTCCCGATTCCTACCATACTTGGCGGAAAACACAAAATCTCTCTTAAAGCTCCAATATCATACATTCGTAGATCGTATGGTGGAAGCATCGTTGCCTTTAAGTATTTGTCATTTTATGGTATTTCCGTAAGATTTCACGTTTTGAGTTCTAGCCAAGCATTTAATTCAAGATCCGGGCTGTGCTAATACGGCGTTATAACGGCAGACAGACATAAGTCACATCGCAACGCAATTTGAGTTAATATTTAATTAATATTATTTTCCATTCTATGAGTAGTTATATGAACACTTGATTGCCTAGCGATATATCGGGCAACGCACCGTATTGAGTCTAGTTTATGGAAAAATAATTTTTGATGAACGTCAATTTTGCTCTTGCGGAATATATAATATATATATATATATATATTTATGTTGTGTGATATTTGCACACATCAAAAGGAGTATCCGTGCATCCCTGGGTGTGCGATGGTATGTGACGGTTGATATATTATGATAATTTTGAAAATAATGTTTGAACAGATTTTCATTTAAAGGTTCCTAACAGTTTCCTAACATGTGGTAATGCGGCGTTATAACGGCAAACATACATAAGTCACATTGCAACACAATTTGAGTTAATATTTAATTAATTTTATTTTCCATTCTATGATTAGTCAATATATATGAAAACAAGATTACCTAGCGATATATCGGGCAAGGCACCGTATTGAGTCTAGTTTATGAAAAATATTTTTTTATGAACGTAAATTTTGCTCTTGCGGAATATATATATATATATATATATATATATATATATATATATATATTAATGTTGTGTGATATTTGCACACATCAAAAGGAGTATGCGTGCATCCCTGGGTGTGCGATGGTGGGCGACGGTTGATATACATGTATTATTATCATAATTTTGAAAATAAGGTTTTGACAAATTTTCATTCAAAGTATCCTCACATTTACAAACCCTTTATTTTTTTTCTCAGCGAGGATGCATATTCACCAATCCTTTTAATCGCTGTGCCAGTGGCTGTGAAAGAAATGATGTAGAAGACAGAATAGATTGCAATTATGTTTGTATCCAGATAGTAATGACAATAAGCCTTACAACATTCACGAAGGATGTGTTATTTTAAAGGTCTCGCTTAACCAGATACTGACAGCTCTCCTCAGATATAAATAAGGTGGAAACAATTGAAGTTCATTAAACAAATAGAAAATGAATATCCCTGGGGGTTTTCCCCAATAAGAGAAGAGGAAATGAAGGAGATAAAGGGGTGGGGGGGGGGGGGTTAGGAAAATGTCGGAAGAGGGAATTTATATCAAAATGCTAATGATTCAATATTTAATATGTAATAGTAATATGTAATAATAGTATTTCGAATTCCCTTTAAATTGAGATTCCATATTTCTAAAGAGTGCCTTCCGCTGCCATTTAATATTTTCCGATTCATGATTTCTTGAATTTTTTTTTCAAGAACAAGAATTTTGAAGGTAACATGCTTTTCTTACTTCGCCCATTTTTGTATTCATTATTTTTCCATAACTTCAATTCTTATACAAAATGAGATACATACAGTACATCGAATAATTATTTCTTTGTATACATGTAGATACACTGAGATACTTAAGATTTTCTCCTTTTTTCTTGAGTGCTACAATAAAATCTATTAAACTCAACATATTCAAATCCTTATCTCGTGTTAAATAGTCCATGTATTCACAACATAAAGAGATTTTTAATAATCTTTAATAAAGCCTACTCGAATTGAAGCCATATTTAATGTTTCCATTACAAAGAACCTATCAGCTTGGCCTCATTAATCAACTATTTCTTATCTTTAACAACAGAGTCTCCGCCTGCTGGATCCTACCTATCACCCCCTACCAACCAATTTCTTTCGTTGGTGTCGATATATCGATAGATAGACACACACTTATGTACATAAATGAAAATCCATATGTACCTTGTGTATATATGATAATAATGATATTAATCTAAAAAAAATCACAGGGGCAAAATATAACACAAAAACCCCTCCCCACACGTGGTATGTTGTGTCCCTGCCCTCTATTCCTCCCCATAGCACCCCTCCCTGTTCCAATCGCCTCCACCGTCACGACCTTCCCTTAACCCAAATAATCGATCCCAAAGGTGGACTCGCGTGCGTTAACTATGAGCGAGGCCCGATACGGCGTAGATAAGGGTCCCGCGTTACCGCGCTTATCACGTTCGGGACCTCTCCCGCAATTTGAGGGTTATCACGACGTCAAATCAACGCATGTCACGAAGGTCGTTCACGGTCTAGCAGCTCGAATAACACGATGGCTCTCGCGTTACCGTATAGGTCACGGTCGGCGGAAGAGTTTATAGTACAAGTACACCCGATTGCTCTGGGAATGAGAACACAACCCCGCCCCCAAACCGATGCAAGTTTATCGTTATTAGCATGGGGAAACGAGTGACCGACCCCCTTTATTTTTTGTTTAGTTGATCAAAAGCAACCAAACTTGTAAACAAAAACGAACAGATAGGGAAAAGAAGGAAGGGTATGCATAGGGCATAAATGGGTCATAGAACTTGTTCTAACATTTTGATTGATGAAAGAGTGACGTCATGGCTCCGTTTGCCCCCTCCTCAATATAACTCGATGCTGCTTGTGGTTGTGGGTTCGACTTAATGTATGCTTCGGTGCATTGTCACTTGGACAGTTCTAAATCTGTGTTAGTTTGATGTTCTGAATTCCATTTATAGCTGTTTCAAGATGATAATCACAGTAATGACAGGAACCAGACACTACACTGTAAAAACTGTGGTGTTAAAACTGACACCAATTGGTGTTAATAGAGGACCACACCCTGAGGTATTAAAATTACACCCTAGAGATTGAACATAACACCAAAGAGTGTAAATGTAACAACCAAAGGTGTTGCAATAACACCTATAGGTGTAAAACTAACACCACCAATTTAACACCGGTGTAAAATAACTGGTGTGGTCCTCTATGTACACCGGTTAACACCACAGTTTTTGCTATGTAGTCAAGCCGAATAGACGAAATTGTCTAAGAAGCAAGTGCGCGCGTTTATTTCATCCTGGTCGCTCCTATCAAAGAATATTCACAAGATGACAAACGGTGCAAGCCATGGTAAATTTTAGATGTCATTAAACCTACTTTGCGCTCGTCTGACGAAATTTGATAGGAGGCATGCGGTATTGGTATACGTTGTATGAGGCAAAGGGCTTTATTTTTCATTACTCAGGCAGTCCACTTTCGAATAAACATTAAGTATGTATGTTTACCTTTCAGATACAGTGCACAAAACTAACCAAAAAAGTAAACATTTGTTTTATGAACATGAAAATCTTGACACTTGGGTTTTTTCTTTTAGTCATGCAGGTCTGCCAAATTTGTGTTTCATACAATAAACACACTTTAGATATGCTAATTTATAATTTTACCTGTTGAGGCATTAAATTTGAACAAATGGTTGGAAACTAAATCGACATTAAAATTCAAAATATTAATTGCTTAAAGCAAGAAAACTCACGCCATAACAATACGAAAGGACAATTTTCTAATTTCCATTTAGCTCTTAAAGAGCAATCATGACCATGTTACATAAATTATTGTTTTACTACATATGGGATTGATGTTTATCATTTCCTGGGGGTAATATGCGACGTTGGCATCTCCAGGGCTAAGGACAAGATCTCCGTTTTGACCTGTTACCTTAGGTCATTTTATTTTTTGAATTACGTTATTTAAATTTATTTTTATGTTACGTATGGTATTTGTGCTTTTACTTTTTTTTTACTCTATCGTGTTATGTTTCTCGTATTTTGCACAATTCTGAAACGGAAAATCAATGAAACCTAAATCTAGATCTAAAGCTGGCTGGTTTGTCAAGGCCAAATATTTACAACAAAAACAATTTTCTCGGATATTGTTTTGAATATTGGTTGCTTCATATCTACTGTTCCATCCTTGCCTTGTGATCCACAGTGCATCTTGAGTTCTTCTGATCAAAATTGAAAGCGATGCTTCACTAATGTAACCAAAATGGATGCATTCTTCCATCAACTTAGCGATGATTACGCGGTAATGTAATTTTTGATGAAAATGTATTTACCACCGACGCTCTTCAAAAACAGAGTATAATGTAATAATATACGGCTCCTAATTACGTCTGGAATTCTCCAGATTGGATCTGATTAGTAGCTCACTCTTCATTTATAGGGAGGAAGTGAGCAAAGTGAATTACAGAGTAAAAGTAGTACAAGTAGTTATGAGACAATAAAAGCCCCAAGAACTTGTCATTTGTCTCCGTTCCTTCTTTCTTTCCTTTTTATGTTGTGTTATGGCACTACTTCTTGTTAACGGTTTATTCACATCTATGTGCGTGTATGTGTGGGGGGAGGGGGGCGTATGAGGGTGCGCATATATATATTTATATTAAGAGAACAAGTCCACCCCAAGAAAAAGTTTATTTGAATAAACGAGAAAAATGAAATAAGGATAACCCTTAAATTTTTACCAAAATCGGGTATGAAATAAGAAAGTTATGACATTTAAAAGTTTAACTTAATTTCACAAAATAGTACGCAAAATCCGGTCGGTATGCAAATGAGGGAACTGATGACATCACTCACTATTTATTTTGTATTCTATTATATTAAATATTCAAATTTTCTCCTCATTGTCCTGGGATTTTTTATTTCTCCCTAACGTGTGGAATTATCAATGTTTAAAATTTATGGTTCAGTCAAGTTGGTGCTTATTGCCAAATCTGTAAAATTGAAATATTGTATAATTCAAACAATAAAAGAAGAAATAGTGAGTGAGGGACATCATCTATTCTGTCATTTGCACGTGACTGAATTGTGCGTAGAACTATTTTGTGACAAATAAGAGAAGCTTTAAAATGTCATAACTTTCCTATTTTACATCCTATTTTGATGAAATTTTCAGCACTATGCTTGTCTGATTTTCTTTATTGATTCAAATGATCATTTTTCTGAGATGGACTTGACCTTTAACAAAAGGTGTGGAGTTGACAACATTTTTTGAATGAATGTTTTTTTAATAAATAGTTTATTGTTAATACTATTATTATTGTTATTATTACACTCTAAAAAATGGAATGTAAAATCAACATTTTTAAAGGTTGGAGGAGTGACAACATTTTCTAAATGTTGCATTACCACTTTAAATGGTTCTACCCAACACTTAAAATGTTGGATTTAGCATTATACAAAGTTGGATGTAACATTTTGAAAAGGTTCACTGTTAGAAAATTTATTCTTAAAATAAAAGAAGTTCCTGCAGCAGAGTCTCGAGAACACCTGTAATCTTACCCGATTGCGCAATCTTACAGGATATTGGTATTTGGTGTATGGAACCTTACAAATTTCCTTTAATAAAACACCATTTACCCCTTTTTAAACAGACGTAATCTGTCAAATTGCAGAAAAATTCCTGTTTTATGAATTTACAGAATGATTCTGTTATTGCTTTTTGCAAAATCTTCTTTCCTTTTTCTGTAAAATCAGGGTTTTTTTAACAGTGTTGTCACTCCTCCAACCTTTCAAATATTGATTTAACATTCCATTTTTAGAGTGTACTATTTAAATTGTTATCATATTAATCCTGTCATTTAATCATAAATAACTACATACTACGTATTTCCTAAAAATGAAAAAAAAAACAAAGCTCTTTAAATGATTTCCCCCTCCTCCCTTTTCTTTTAAGGATGGCTCTGTTTACACCTTCACGCCTCCCAAAACAAATGGAGTATATATACCCCTCCCCCCAAAAAACAACAACCCTGGTTCGACACCCATTGCATATTAGTAGCGGATAGCCGGGTGAGACATTTTAATATCCTGCTTTGCTAAAAGCTATGCACTATAAATCATTTTTAACCCTTTTTATTGCCACTTAAGTAAGATAAAAATGGAAAATTCACAGAGCATTCTATTACCCATAGGCTAAATAAGTATCGCACATCATTTTAATGATTTATACCCTTATCCAACCTTGCATTGATATCTTGAGCGCCACATCGCGTTATTTTTACGTAAAAACTGCGAATCTATAATTTTCGTAATATATAACAGCTATTTTAAGAGGATGTGTAATATTTCCCGTTTTAACCTTTATCAAAATGGTGAGTATTAGGGTGAGTGTGTGTGTGTGTGTGGG
Source organism: Lytechinus variegatus (assembly GCF_018143015.1). NCBI lineage: Eukaryota > Metazoa > Echinodermata > Echinoidea > Temnopleuroida > Toxopneustidae > Lytechinus > Lytechinus variegatus. The sequence continues at coordinate 13,050,165 of NC_054758.1, read as the reverse complement.
TGGGGGGTGGCAGGTGATTTGGAAGAGTGTAAAAATGTAGTGATTACGGGGTTTATTTGCAGTAGTTGGGGGGTAAACAACAGGCTAGACTCATTTATTCATGTCATTGTTAACAATTAATAGGCAAGATCAACCCTAATACCAAAGAAATGAAACGTGACAAAACTGAATCAATTTAGCTCATTCAGATAGCTATGATTGCCAATGGATGCACCTGAGTATCGATCGATACCGTTGGGGGTATTTTCGTCACTTCTACGCAATCGCACGATCGATAGCCAGAGAGTCATTATCGGGACGGCGGATTGAAAATAACCCCCGCCGGAGAAATCGGATCGGATTTAAATCGGAAACTGTATCGATTTTGAAATCAGTCATGAATTTGGGACGGCTGTTTCAATTACGTTACAGCATATGACACAAATTCTCACAGGAATACCGGGGAGACTGCCTGAATGGGGGAAAAACGGGCCATGCGGAATTGTCCGGCGAGTATGTGTCAGTTTTAAACTTTTATTTGTTGAAAAAGAAGGAAATACTAATATGCAATCATTGTCACGGATCTTATAACGTAGATACAATCGTGCCACGCCATTATGAATTAAGACGATGATTAATCCAGATTTACTCATTGCATTAGGATTAGCACTTTGTGGGTGTTTGACAATCGGATAAAAGCGATAATTCAATTTAACGCTAATATCGCGAAACAAATTGCTATTGATACGGAAAAATGATTCAATTTCGATGAATGAAACATTCTGCTTTCTTAGGGAAGCTAGAATAGATGGCGTATTACATGGAATGTGACAGAATGGTGGGAGTAATGTTCATAAAGAGTTTATACAAGTCAATTTAATTGAGTCTAAATTGTCCATGTCTTGAATGGGTTTTCAAACATGAAGTTGTGATACTTTTTTTAACATTCTTGAGTAGGCCTACAACTCGTCTAATTGACCATGCTGACCAAGTTTTCTTTGAAATGTCCCCCGAATTTGCGATATGATAAATCCTATCAAACATATCAAAGAGAAATAGAAATAATTAAGCGGATATTGTTAGTCATAATTGAATACATATTTTTAATATGATAATGATGCAGTAAATCTTGAGTCAATTTAAAATTATGGTTTATACAACATTGCATAATTCCCAAAAAGATACTTTCATCAAATAAATAATTTCAATATCAATTTCCATTAAAATTACACAATTCCACATTGAAACAGCTATCCGTTACATGTAGTTTTAAAGAGATGGTCCAGGCTGGAATGTTTATATCTAAATAATGGAGTAAAATTCACAGAGCAAAATGCTAAAAATGTGTTCAAAATCGGATAACAAATAACGCAGTTATTCAGTTTTGAGGATTTGCATTATTCTGGTGAACAGTTTTAGGCATGTCTTCATGAATATTCATTAGGCGGAGGATGATGTCATCTCCCATTTGTTCTTTTGCATTATATTATTTGAAATTAGGTTAATTCAACATTATCTGTACCAACAACTAAAACAATTGGATTGACAGCATTAGTTATTTATTGCCGCAACTTATTTCATCATACTGCTTATGGACACACATCATTTACACATGAATGAAAAAATGAAACAATTGATTTCATGTAATAACATAAGAACAAGGAAAGTGGAGATATGACATCATCAGCCCACCTAGTGAACATGACGATGTACAGCTGCTTTCACAAAATATCGATAAACTATAAAATTCATTTACTTTGTTATTTGTTATCCGATTTTGATGAAATTTTCAGCATTTTGCTATGTGAATTTACTCTATTTATTTAAATATAAATATTTTCAGCCCGGACGATCCCTCCAATAACGCTTGCTGACAAATGCGCATTCTAAGTACAGACACAGGCTCACACTCATTCATTATCACTCTCAGGCGAACTTTAAATAAATGATGACCCTACTAATAAATATATAGTAAAAAAAAGAAAATTTGAGATATCGTTCAGGGATTGGAGAACGATTTACAATTGATGGGAAAGTAGCTAAGAAAAAAATAAACATGTTTCCGCTGCATGTGGTGCTTTACTGCAAAGAAGGCTGATGTGAAGACACAGACAATGAAATGTCATTAGCTGTCAAGGGGCTAATGGCGTCTCGACAATGTCTTATAGGTAATATGTCACTTTTGTATTCTATGCAGCAGCGATGATTTATTTATATACCTCACATTAATCATGATATGTTCTTGATTTGTCATTGTAAATCCTCGCCATCCTGGCGTGAATACTTACGACCTTATAAGTGATGTTCATTACCAGACGTTTCCGCATCTATACCATCATGAAACCTGGATGTCTTAATATGTCACTAATTGTAATACATCAAACAAATTGTAATATACATTGTAATGTACATTGCATTAAGCATTGGAATGTCGTAATATACAACGGAATATACCTTGTAACTTACAATGAAATAAGTGTAACATACAATTAAATCTACATTAAAATATCTAGACGATGGAATATTGTTTGATATTTTGATATATAAAATATCGATTAATGTTTTGATACACGGAACATTATTTAATGTGATCCAAACTTTGGTTACTCTTGATGACAAAGGTGCATCCGCCGCGAAGTGCGCGCACACACTATTCATCCCAATTACATGGGGGAAAAGGACTCGAACTTCATTGTACTCAAGTAATGTTGGTAATGGTTTTTTAGCCTTGAGAAATGGTTCTGTTGGTTCAACATGAAAGATCTCTCATCATGTATCTGTTCCCCCTTAAGTTTTCGCAGTTTTTACAATAACCATTTATTTGCTTGAAACAAGACAAATGTTCTACATTGAATGCGTATATTCCGATATATTAAATGCCATTGAGATTATAATGTTTGTGGACATATGTGGCAGTTTTACATGTTCTAGAAATCATCAAAATTGAATGAATAAAAGTTTGCAAATAATAGTTTGCAGGATGAAGCAAATGTAAGTAAAAGTAGAAAAAATAATTATTGTCATTATTTTATTTCTACGCACCACCTGTTATTGATTAACCCAATACGCCTGCACGTACCCTCTCTCGAAAAAAAAATGTTAAAACGTTAAAATGATATCCTTCAAATTTACTGTTACTTCGACATCTAATGGCAAAGATTCATAAAACCGAAGTTAAACAGGGTATAACTACATTGTGTAAAGAGAGTTGAGGCTTTCCACTGTAAATGACGTTTGATAGACATTCATCATAGCAAGCGGTGTATTTAGAAAAATTCCATAAAAAAGTTAAGTAAAAGAAAAAGTGAAAAAAAAACAATTAGAAGAAAAGGGCCAGTCAAGTATCGAAGTACCGGCTCTTGTCCCTGGACTTCCTTGGAAAACTTCTCTATTGTCTGTCCACGTAATTTATCATAAATGTGTTAAATTGAACAGATATTCCCCGCAGAGTCCACGGGAATATTTTACCAGGCGTTATTTCGTCACTAATACCGGACGGGGAACCAATTACTATCACCCCCACTGCCAACCGGGATATCTATATGAAAGACACCCGATCCGGGCGATAATAACCCTATTAATGTCATTATGGCGCACGAGCCAGTTACCGGTATAGAAAATGCTTGATTGAAAACAATATGGCATATACACGGCGTGCGCTTCAAAAAAGGTTTGCTCCTTAAAGGTGGTGCTGAAAGACGGGATGGTGATGATGATGTTGATGACGATAATGATGGTGATGATGTTGATGATGATGGTGATGCTGGAGATGATGATGATGGTGACGATGATGGTGGTGATGATGTTGATGATGCTGGAGATGATGATGATGGTGATGATGATGGTGGTGGTGATGATGTTGATGATGATGGTGATGCCGAAGATGATGATGATGTTGACGATAATGATGGTGATGATGATGCTGGAGATGATGATGATGGTGGTGGTGATGCTGGTGATGATGATGGTGATGATTATGATAACGATGATGTTGATGATCATGATGGTGATGATGATGTTGATGACGATGATGGTGGTGGTGGTCATAATGATGATGATGCTGATGGTGGTCAAGTTGATGATGATGATGGTGGTGGTTTTTGTAATGATGATGATAATGATGGTGGTGGTGATGGTGGTTGTGGTGGTAATGATGGATGTGGTTGTGATGATAATTGTTGAAGTGGTGGTGATGACAATAATAATGGCGGACATGGTTTGAAGATTGTGGTGTTTGTGTTAATGATGACAAAGCTGCAATTATTCGCGTGGTGAAGTTGGTGACCATGATATAACGATAGTGATGATAATAATAACACTTGTGGTATTGACGGCGAAAGTTGAGTTGGTGGTGGAAATGGTTTGATGGTGTTAATTTTAGTGCTTTGCGTTAAAAGCCCACACTGTTCATAGCAGTGCTGGTGATGGCGGTGGTGATAATGATGATGACGAGCGGATGATGATAAAGGTAGTACTGCCAGTGACGGTGATGTCAGTAAATCCAATGAGCCCAATGGTGTTGGTGGTGATCATTACCACCATTATGGGCGCGTCCTGGTCTAGTGGTTCTGACTCTCACAGACTTTTAAAACAGAGGGTCGAGGGTTCGAATCCTATATAGACATGACGTATATTCCTTTAGCAAGAAATTCATCCCCACTGTGCTGCACTCGACCCAGGTGAGATGACTGGGTACCCTGCAGATTTAATTCCTTGAATGCATGAGCACTGAAAGGCAGCTCGAGCTAAAGCCGGGGTAATACTAATAAAAAAAATTTGCCTCGGAATAGATTGTTTCTGGAATGATGGCACTATACAAACGCCTTTTATTACTATTATTATTACAATGATTTGTTGATATTGAGGATAGTATTGTCAATGCCTGAATCTGGTGTTACCGAAGATGGGGTAGGTGTAATTGGTGCTGTCTTTGATGAAAAAAATGATAATAATGATATCGGTGATGACGAAAACAAAGTAGGAAGACATAAATAACTCATTAAGCTCTGAATAAATGTATAGAGCTTAGTAAAATAATATGTAGACCACAGCGAATTAATACAACACTCATACAAACTGTGAGTAACTAGTAAAACCTGGGTCACACTTATATTAATGTAATGCACAATATTTATCTTATGAGCTTAACTGCGTTCTCATTTACTGTTTAAAGACATACAAATTGCATATAATGCGATTTACTTATTTCTATCATGTCTATATGTAGATATATTTTTCGTAACATGTGAAGTCGTATTGCTACCCTGGGCATACCCGTGTGCGATTTTCTTATCATTACTTTCTTTCATCAAAATGATATACATTGCATGGTTTAACCTATAAGACATCCAACATCCGTATAGTCTGATTACAAGTATTTTCATCATTACTGCAAAAACTGATTTGCACATCCTTTCTTTCACTGCCGATGTAGGTTGGATTCAGTATCATGTCTGGTAATCCCGATTGATTAAATGTCGTATCTAGTAACAGGGATAATGAACCAGATATTTAGTTTAATTACAGCGTTGTTAACCAGCATGCCCTGCTCAGCATATAATATTCATCGTCCGATTTTTGCAATTGTGTTGTAGCCCAGAGGCGGTATCTCAAAAAGGCAACTATAAGTTTGCGAAGCAGCTTCTTTGTGGCCGGCCTGACATTCTTCCTTTCAAAAGTATGGTCAGGCGTCTGATTTTACTCTGCGATATAAAGGCCGTAGGGTTGACATATAAAAAAAAATCAATCTAAAAAATGAGTGTTTGTCGTTAGCATATGCTTAAAAAGCAAGTGCATATTATTAGAAAACATACGCACTGAAATGTAGGGGTTCAAATTCGACCGCTAGAGGTTGGTATAAAAGCAGCATTACAAGGGGTGATGATGAGAGTAATTATAATAATAATGATAGAAATAATAATATAACATTTATGAGGCACCGATTTATCTAGTTGCCTATTCGATGGCACTCTATATATTACCCCGCTTGGTGCATTCAAGGAATTAATCCTGCCGGGTAACCATTCACCTCACATGGGTTGAGTGCAGCGCAATGTGGACTTTTTCCTGAGGGAAAAAACCGTGGCTGAAACTCGAACCCACGGCCCTCTCATTGAAAGACGAGATTCGTAACCACGAGACCACGACGCCCCTAGTATTAGAATGTAATCAGTGACATTATAAGAATCCTAATATGTTGCAGATATGATAAAGGTGCAAATTTAAACCTTTCGTAACTTCAATCATTATTCGACTTTTAAGGTGAAAAATTGCCCATATTAGGTGCAAACGAGCATTTATTGGTGCAAATAAACGTAAAGGGGAGAAAATGCGCCTTTTTTAAATTAAGGTGCAAGATTACACCCCAAATGTGCTACTAATATAGGGTACAAACGTAAACGTGTATTTCGTATTGTGTACATCATGTACGTGTTTTAGGAATATCATTGGAACAGGAACCCTTGCTACAGTCTCACCTACGAATTCGACTCGGAAACAACCAGTGATGCCTAATTCGAACTAACGTAATAACTGTGATCGGTGTGGAGTCGGTTTCTTTCGGTGTGACTAACGCACAAGAAAGTATAGGTCACTTGTTGCAATGAATAAATCGATAAGAAAATGGTTGGAATAAATTTGATTTTTTTTTTGTATTTACTGCGCACTTGACCAAACCAGCTCTTGAGCTGTAACTCATTTGTTTTCGTAAGTAAACCTTGAACTAGACGTAATTGATTTTTACAAGGCATTTTAAATTGAAGCGCGATGCATACTGCCGCAGACCCGTTTCGTCATGAGGTATGTGCATGTATACACTCTAAGTACTTTCAAGAAAAGACGCTACACTCCGAGGTTCTTGAAGCCGAAGTGTGTAATTTTCGCCCTATTATGTATTTCAAAAAGATTGAGCAGACAAGTTAAATATAGTTAAATATACAAGTTCGAAAGTCTAAATGGTCTTTATCGTCATTCTTTTGGCTTTGGACATTCCCTCCCTATGGCGTAAAACTGTGTTACATTATGGTTTTTGTAGTACTAGTCAGTGTTAGGCAAATATAAAAACTTGACAACTTTTACTTGATGGCTTTTCTCATTGCAAGAGATCGAAAGTGGGTGCGTCGTCACCGTCATGGTCTAGTGGTTCTGACTCTCGCCTTTCAAGTAAAGGGTCGTGGGTTCAAACCCTAGCCAAGGCGTGTTTTCCTTCAGCAAGAAATTTATCCACACTGTGCTGCACTCGACTCAGGTGAGGTAAATGGGTACCGGCAGGAAGTGATTCCTCAAAAAGCTGTGTGCACCAAAATCGGTAGACTAGCCCAGTCTGGGTAATGTAGGAGCGCCTTCAGCACCTAGCAAGGTGGATACATGCGCTATAGAAATCCTATATTACTGTTATTATTATCAAAAAGTATAGGGAAATAACGAGCTATGATTTGGTGGGCATCTTTTGACGGAATTAATATCAACATTGGAACATCACGAGCATTCGCCGTATTTATGCTTCATTTATTTCAACTGATATACATCAAACTTTATTTGCAGAAAGAGACTAATCAAACTTAATAAAAACAAAAATAAGACGCAACTGAAATTTCAAGAAATCATAAAGGCACATTACGGATCTGCTTTTTATGCCCATAAAAAATGCATTAAAATCCTTTCGTTAATGAATATAATATATTCATTATATCTACAAAACTACTAGTTAGTAAGCTATTATATTGCATTTACTTGTCCTCCATTCACTGAAGTCGAAATGGGATAGGGGAAAAGATTTTGGAGTTGTAACATAAAAGTCACATGGTATCACGTGACATGATCAGGTGACTTCACATCTAGAGGAGATATGAACTGAGCGGACATGCATAACCGCGATCATTATGAAAACAACGCAGCTCCCGCTCCAATTGGAACGCACTCTGGTGAGTATCTCCAACCACAACTGTGTGCTCTGCCTATTAAGCACGAATGCCAAGTTTACCACGGCATCAATCACGGTGTAGCCTCAAAAGACGTAGGTTCATTGAAAAGTGCAAGCGGGGAAATTGTCTGTGTGAAAGAAAGAGCGTGTTTGGAAGGAGAAAAGGGCGGTTGCGGTGTTTCATTTCATCCTTATCGAGTAAGAAAAAAATGACCGCCGCGTTCTTTACTTCTAGAGAATAACGATTATCGTCGTAGAGCCGCCCACATGATCATGTTCTCCTAAGAATTTGAACACTTGTATTTGTTTCCGAGTCATGTTAGAAGGTGGAGACCACCCCCCCCCCCCCTCCCCTCACATCCTTTCCTCTGAAAAGGAACGTTATTCATACATGACACGATTATTGAGGTTAGTTTAATATGAAAATAAACTATTACTTATCCTCTCTTAGAGTAGATGAGACAATACTTAATCTATCAATGAATGTCGTTTAATCGTGCCGGCACACGCCATTGAATTTTGTAATCACTTGACTTTACAATGAGTGTACATGATTCGTTACCTTGCAAGGTTAATGAGATGCAATTGCTCAAGCACTTTGAAATGACGTGTTAAGATTAAATATATTAAATAAAAGCTTTACGCTAAACCGTGACGAAGTTACTATCATTCGGCATTATAAAAAAAACCGATATATTTTACTCTCAATTGAAGTATTTCATTCGGAACTCACATGTCATTGTTGATTCATTAGTTTTTAGTACATACTTTTATGACAACCCATTCTTTATTTCATTACGAGTTGATCAGAAAAGAGAGCAATATTTTCCCATCTGTGAACGTATTTTTCGGCATTATGCCTATGTGTTTAAGATCGCATGCTCGATCTGTGATGAAAATCATAAGTCAGAAAAATGGAACCAGTGGGATTCGAACCTGTCATCTACTGCTTGCCGGGCAGCGACTCAACCACTAGGCTATCATGTTTTTTTTTCTCCTGATCCATGCTTTTCATTACAGATCGAGCATGCGATCTTAAACACATAGGAGTAATGCCGGAAAAAGAAAACTGTTCAAAAATTAGTATTACCTCCTATTAAAGCCTCTTTATTTACTATTTTTCAATCTGTATGGAAACAGCGATATTAAAGTTTGTCCAGTGAAGGAATCCGTTTGATGTACATGTATCGTACATTTTCATAATTCCGGGGATCGATAAAGAAATTGTTCACCAAAACCTCAAAAACATGTACAAATTTTTTGACTTGTGTTGTCAAGAAGTACTACAAAAGAGTGGGATAACATTTTTTTTATTTAGACTGGCCTTAGTCATGGTTTATACATTCTTCTAAAAAGCATGAGATAAAGAATTTATTTCTTATATTATCTTTCAACACTGTATGCATTTCCCTATTATTTCTTTACAATTCGAGTAATTACCTACATTTAATATTTTCTACCTATCTCTCTATCTGCCTCGCTTCCACCATGAACCATTTCCTTTCTTTTATCCCGTTTCTCTCTCTCTCTTATATGAAGCACGTGTATGTATCTATGTGTGTTTTTATTTTCTCGCTTTTTGTCGCCAGAGTACCATAGCCTTTTATCGATGATTTTTTTATCACTTCCTGTTCAGATTCAACATGTTCGAGCGTTTCTTCCATGTTTTGTTTTTGCTGTTGTTTTTCTTAGGCAAATCATGATATCACATTTCCGCGTTTTTTTTTTGTTGTTTTTTTTTGTCAATGGGTACGCAGAATCCATTTTACATTGACTTTTGTAATTTCCCTACTACTTTTGGAATATTTCCGATTGACTTGATTATTAATACCATCGACCATGTTCTGATATTTATTGTAATGCGTCCTTCTTATTAACAGATGTCATTACAAGTCAGGGCCGGCCCCTGTAAAAAATTCTCGGTTTAATTCACCTTTTATCCCCTTTGTTTCTCCGGGGAAGCAACGGGATATTATGGGGGTTTGGGCTGATTAATTTAAGCGAAACTATCAGAGCATACGCATGCCAGTTGGGGAGTCTTTAACACCGATATACAAAAACTGATATTTGAATTGTTAATCTGTTAATGACTGATTCTCTCCAGTACAAGTGTGATCGCTTCAGGGCACATGCTTGCAGGTAGTCGACACTTGATTATTATTGTATTGCCTTTTGCAATATTAATGACCCACAATTAATACTGATATGCACCTATTCAACCAAAGACTGACAACAGCGCTCCGGTGAGAAGCAGAGAGAGAGAGAGAGAGAGATGAGTAGAAAGATCAGTCATGTGTGTCTTATGAAATGAAATATAGATATAGCCTATATGTTTTTTTTGTAAGCCTAAAAGTAATTTATTTTATCGGAAGATTTGAATTGATCTTCACAGTTAAAAATCATCAAAAAGTTACAAATCCGCCACCAAGAGAAAAACAGTTTTAAAAATGAAGAAAAAGAAAGAATAGGTGAAAAACAGTTTTAAAAATGAAGAAAAAGAAAGAATAGGTGAAATATGATTTATTTTTTAAACATACGGTCAAAATGAATTATTGGTTTTGTTGTTTCTTTCAAGAAGGTCAACATTAGCGCTCGCTCTTATCGTTTGCTCGCGACATTTTAACGTTTTTCTCCATTAGCCTTGTGTTGCCACCTCATTTTTTTTTCTTTTTTGGTTCATTACGCTTCCCCTCCAAATTTACTGAGCATATATTCCAAATGCGTCATATCCCTAATCCATATATTACTCTTTCAAAGTAAGTCTCCTTTTAGAAATACAAAATACATCTACTTGAACATTGCATTACGGTCTAATAAAGCATTGGCATTAATTTCACATTAATGAAGGGTCATGAACCAACAAATAATTATCTTGCAACTTACGTTTCATATTAATCAACTCTAAGCCGAGAATACACTTCCCTCAGACATGCTAGATGATATGAGCAATATCAGTCGGGCTACAGGCACACAACGCGAATCTATATCCAAACCCGCCAATGAAATGTCATTGGAAATAACGCAATAGCTTTGATCGGTCTGGAGTCGGTTTCGGTGTCGTGGGACTGTGGCGCTGAGTCCCTGTTTCTTGGTAAGCCGTGGCGTAGCAGAAGATGCAGTCCAGAAAATGTCGCTAATCAGATAAGCAGACGTAACTAATGTCATTCTAATTATTTCGGTATTCGGTAAAAGGAAGGTAATTCGAACTTATGGGTCAGCGTATTGGAAGCTACTCAAAACAAACGCGAAAACCGTGTGCGTGGTCAACGCGGTCTATCTAGGGTTCATTTGAAGGTGCATGACGCCGCTGTTAAAGAGAGAGAGAGGGAAGGGGGGGGGGGTAGATGAAGATGGAGAGGGGACGAGAAAATGTCAGAATAAAAGAAGCAGAGAGGGAAAAATAGAGAAAGGTAGGAGACATACAAACTCAGAGGGGGGAGACGTAGCGGGACAAAAAGGGAAATAGACGGCGAGAAAGACACACACGAAGAAAGAGAGGGAGAGTCAGAGAGATAAAAAAAAAGAGAGTGAGAGGGAAAAAATAATGAAACTAAATAAGACAAGGAGAAAGAAGCAGAAGTAAGAAATAAATAAATTAATTAATAAACAAAGAAAGAAAGAAACCAAGCAAGCAAGAACGAAAGAAAGAAAGAAACAAACAAATAAAGCAAGCAAGCAATCAAGAAAGAAAGCAAGAAAGAAAGAAAAAAAGAAACAAACAAAGAAAGCAAGCAAGCAAGCAAAAAGCAAGCAAGCAAGAAAGAAAGAAAGAAATAAAGTGAAGAATAAATGAAGGAAGACAAAACAAAGAAGATGTAAAGAGAGAGGGGGAGTGGGGAAAAGATACAGGAAGACAGAAATCTATGTGATGCGTGTAATCGTGCCTAATTGTAAACAACGAAGAACGTTGGCCGATTGGAAACTGATACCACTCTCTCTCTCTCTCTCTCCCCCCCCCGCCCCCTCTATCACACACACACTCGCACAAACTAACGCACACCTCTCTTTTCCCCTTTCCGTCCTTCAATCAACTTTCAAAGTAATTCTCCATATTCTTCGTCAGGCACGTTTCACCATGCCCTATACAGCAATATATAGGACCCCGACACCAGCCGCTAACGTCATTCAAACAAGTTGCAAATCTACACATCATATCCATAATGATATGAAGTCCTTCATTGACCCGTTTTCGAATTATTTTTAGGAGTCTCCCGGCAAATTATAGAATAATAGCATATTTTTGCTTTATTGTTATTGAATTAAATTTCTAAATAGATATACTGGGGTAATTCGGTAAATAATGCGTAAATGTACAGTATATCTGTTATTATAAATGACCTGCTTTCACCTTTCGAAGGCGGAGTTAAACCATGGTTAAACCTAGGGGCCGTGACGATGCGAGACCAGTTCCGATTCCCTAGAAATTAATCGGCTTCGGTTGATGAGTTTCGCTTTATATCTTTATTAATCACTTAATTTTGACAATTATCAGTTCTCTAGAAATTCTGTAAACACGACTAGTAAGTCAAGCTTTGGCGCACAACTCGCAGGGTTGTCAGGCCGTTCTACGCAAACACACTCATTTCAAATGTTTCAACTGGCTGGCAATTAGTTTGCAACTGACTTTTCTTGGCTTTGCTTTTAATATATACTTAAATCATCTATACCTAGCTATATTAATCAATATCCAATATCATTTCAATTGAGTATGTATTTTTGGTAAAATAGTCCAGTTTACTACTTAGTACACTGTAAAATCTGTGGTGTTAAAACTGACACCAATTGGTGTTAATAGAGGACCACACCCTGAGGTGTTAAAATAACACCCTAGATATTGAACATAATACCAAAGAGTGTAAATGTAACAACCATAGGTGTTGTAATAACACCTATAATAAAACTAACACCACCAATTTAACACCGGTGTAAAATAACTGGTGTGGTCCTCTACATGTATGTACACCGGTTAAAACCACAGTTTTTGCTGTGTAAAACCTTTCAAACTAACACTCTCTCATCTCTGATGGCAGTTACAAACGAGAAACCGAAATGTCACTGTTCGTCGGTGGACACATAATAAAGAATAGTGATTATTGTTAAAATAGATCTTGGATGACATCTAAACTAGAATACATGATTTTCAGACAGATTATGAATGATGGTAAACCGATTAAATCAGACTTGTTTTTCACAATTTAGATTGCCTCCTAATACTGATGTATTATGTTGGTATATTCTCGTCGTTGCAACATTTCACAGAAAGATATCAAAATCTTTAAACGTGTTTTCATAAGCATCATACTCGTCGTGGTGTAGCGATTCTGACTCTCGCCTTGTAACCAGACGGTCGTGTGTTCGAATCTCACAATGGCCTATCTTCCTTTGGCAAGGCGTCAATCCACACTTTGCCCAGGTGCTTATTGGGTACCGGTAGGAAACAACTGTCATCGTGGTTGGTCTATAAAGTGTGCGCCTAACAGGCTGCTAGAAACATACAACAAACTATAAATCCAGTGACCGGGTAATGATGATTGTGAAACGATTTGAGCAGTCGTAGATTGATATCGCGCTATATAAAAATCAATTATTATGATGATTATAATTTTATAATTATTTCGGTTTTGACACGAATATGGCTCAGGTCAAATGTCCTCTCCAATTTGTAAAAATGAATTGAGCAATCATGCAAGGCATAATAAGAGTTCTTGGATCGTGAAACCATAGTGTGATATTAATGACTTGCTTGGGAAGCAAGATTACCTGGGATTGGTTTTGGGGTTTTTGCTTTTTTGTATCTTGTTTAATAAAGAAATAATGATATGATTTTGATGAACGATGTGGCCATATCATTTGAAACCCTTCCCCTTTCTTTATTGCAATTTTAACCTGCTTTATATCACATGATCAAAGCAGGTGTCTCTAAACAACCCCTATATCTGCATGGCGCCGTGATAAGAGAGGGAATTATGTTTTGTTTTCTCCCCTTCTCTCTGTCTCTTTTTTGTTACATCTTTTCTAAAAAATTAATTTGCTGTAATGGAGCTTATTTTTGTTTACCATGATGTCTAACACTAATATTGCTTATTGTTTTCTGCCCCCCCCCCAAAAAAAAAAGACCAGTAAAACAATTTTCGTTGCAGCTTAAAGATCAATCCGCCATAATTCTGTAAAGTTTCGCGATCTTAGAATTGTGTGATCTTTTATCTTATACAGAAAAAGGAACAACGAAGAGGAGAGCCATTTTTGGTAGAATTTTGTCAAGCGGGAAAATGGGTACGAAAACTCGAATAAATAAGACAAGATTCATTGATATAAAATAAACTACTCAAGCGATGTACGTACAATCTCTACACGATGTTTACCTAAAAAGAAGCAAAAATAAAAACAGCAAAAACGACGGTAGAAGGTAAATGCACTTTTGATTCACTTGCGCGATAATTAGGATTTTCGCATAAATCTACATCTTGTTTTGCCAACATCCTTTACTGTGAGGTTACGCCGGTTTCTGCGGATAACGCCCACGTAACTAGAACCATTATTATATTCCAAGATGCTTTCCCGTAAGACGGAAATTGTACAAATGAACGTAGTAAAATATCTATGAAAGAACATTGATGCAGATGCTGTTTTCATTCAAACCTGGTTTGATAGTTGGAATTCTATTCGGCATTTGGATTTTACCACCCCCGTTCTTTTATCTTGGTCTTAAACGCGGTCGAGATAATATGATAATGTTGTCATCTGAATATACTTCATCCAAAAGCCCATCACCATGATTACCTTTTTTATATAATCCTCGTCCATCTCCATAAAAACAGTGGACGAAAATAATCCAAATTAATGCTGAATGATTGGTCCTTTTAAAGGAACACTGTAATGATGGGTGAGAAAAAAGTGAATTCTTTATTAGATAATGCGCTCCTCTTTCCTCTTTTGACTCCATTCCAATTTTAAACGATCAATGAAACAAATAAAAATAGAAATGATATCACAGTTACCATGTTCATAGCAACCCCCCCCCCCCAAAAAAAAAGAAAAAGAAATAATAACACATATATTCCGTATACTCGTCATAGTTGTCGAAATTTAAGATTTATATATGTCTTTCCTATTCTATTTTTCTTTCACATTTCTTCTTTGAATATAAATTCTTATTGAATAAGATTTAAAAATGTAAAAATGAATAAATACACGTTGATAACAATTGACCATGCGCATGAATTTATTGCTTGTCAAGTTTGAGTGGTATATACGTTTCTTGGTTTCCATCTTTCAATGCATATTCCAGAAAACGGCTCCGTAAAAAATGACAACAAATGGAAGCGTCGAAGAAACCCATAATTAAACTAACGCCCCTTTGAATTCCGACGCAAAAATAATTCGATTGTAAATAGTTTGTCATGGCAACGATAGCTGTAGTCAGTGAAGCTGTTGTTCATTTATTTAACAAACACCTTTGTTGCTTGACCTCAATCGAAATTATGCAAGAGCTTTGATTTTAAAGCTATGCAAATTAAGGGCCTGTCGACCTTCCCCCAAAAGGGATGGCAGCAGAATAATTCGATTGATATTTTGATGATCCATGGTTTAATCTTATCTATTGTTAGATAAGATTACGGTTTGATAAATACGATTACGCAATCAAGTCTTAAGCAAGGCTGACACTTGCACGACTTTGGGCCACAATTTTGTCGTGGCAAGTCGTGCCATTTGGGGCACGAAGTGGGAGGCTCCCGCACTGTTTACGATTTGTTCACGCATAGTTCACGACAAGTTCACGACGAGTTCACGAATAGTTCACGAATGCGTGCCCGTCAGTGTCCACATTGACACGAACTGGCACGACGGGTTCACGCATAGTTTGCGCATAGTTTACGCACTTCCCGCATTCGTGAACACGACGTGAGCTGTTCGTGAACTATTCGTGACAGTCGTGGCATGGCACGCACTGTCACGCACTGGCACGCATCCTCCCGCATCGTCCCGACGAGTTCACGAACAGTTTGCGCATAGTTCACGACCCGGTCGCTAAATTTTGTCGTGACCAGAATTTTGAACATTTCAAAATTCTCGTCCTGACATGGCACGCAGTCACGTGTCACGACGTGTTTACGCACACCTCACGCCAGTTCACGACTAGTTTGCGCACTGGCACGACTTGAGTCGTGCCAATGCGTGACACAAAATCGTGCAAGTTTCAGGCTGGCTTTAGTCACACTCTTTCAAATATAAAAAGTTAAAGGGATTGTTTCACTTTGTGAGCAGCTGATTAAAAAATTCTCAAACTGAGATGAAACATGAGTATGAGTGCCTGTATTTGTCCTAAAAAGCCCAAAACAGACCACAATATAGGATGAAAAACTCTAATTTAGATACAAGTAGCAATTTATTAGCTTGATTTTAAGAACCGTCTAGTAGACGGGTTCAGCTTATGACCAGTTTTCTCTAATTTAAAAAGTCCGTTGGCTACGTTGACTGCCTTCTGCTGTGTGTATATCCGATACACACGCTATTATTAGCTGCACTGTAGATTCAGTGTATACCTTGTACACACTGTACGTAGGTCATGCTGTGTTCATCTACAGTTAATGTGTTGTGTTGCACAGATTCGCTCTATACACATAGTGAAACCAACTCCCAATTATTTTCAAACTTTGGTTTACATTTCCAAGGTTTCAAAATTGATCCTGTAGATGTAATACTTGGAAACTTTTGGGATAGTATTTTTACATTAAAGGCCTAATGTTTAGCCCATTTTCAAGAACCAAAATGAGATATTTTTTTTAATCAGAACAAAGTGAAATGATCACTTTAATAAAGATGTTTCCCAAACCCTCAATCCCTACGCCTAAGTTCAGTAGGGGAAGGGGGGATATAACAAAGAGAGGTCCAAACATTTACCATATTATTGAGCTGATATAAATTTGAACCCACATGCAGTTTCTTACGGTGTCGCCATGACGACATTTAACTTTCTAGCTCTCAACGTTCTCACACTTTTTGCATATCGCCCTATTGACTTGCAACATGTCGCAAAGATAGTACATCGACAAGACATGATAAAAAGCCTTGCCATCGACTCTAGAGGAGTTACAAGCTTCTGTAAAAGAAAGAAGAAAACACAAGCAGGGAGGAACAAACTTTACAGAAATAGAACATCTTTGGTCTCTATTGATTGAGATATGAGGTCGGGCATTCCGGTCGGCGTATCTAATGGCAATTCGAAGGAAAGGGTATATCTCTAGCATGAATTGACCAAAATGATGTGATTTTTCATTCCGATTATCAAGGTGATGTTGTATTTGCCAATTGTCCGTCTTGATTTGTTTTCCAATTTGAGTAACGTCGAAGATATTTCTACGACCACTCTCCCCACCTTCTCCAAATAAAAACAAATTTATTTATAAAAACTGATGTGATTATCATGGGAGTATTCAGACCGATATTTTGCCCGTATCATGGACAACCAAGTTTGGAGTTCACTTAAAGGCATTTATTAGGTGAACATTAAAAAATTCTTATTATGTTTCCATTACATTACATCGTTAATTTTTCGGTTACACTTCGTAATTCCGAAACACTTAAAATGCCTATACCTCGATGTTCGTTACTCCGAAAACGTAAAAGGGTTAGTTAATCCGAATATTTGTGGCGTTATTCCGAAGGTTCGATAATCCAAAAACGTAACAAGGTTCGATATTCCGTAGTTTCGTTAGTCCAAAAACAAAATAAGGTTCGTTGATCGGAAGGTTCGTTAATCCGTAAACGCAATAAGGTTCGTTAGTCCGAAAACTAAATAAGGCCCTTCGGAATTACGAATGTATGCGAATTTTTCATTTGTCTGTCGTGCATGAATGTAGATAAATAAAAAAGGATTTACCAACCTCATTAAGAGACATCGTGTCTGGAACTATTATAAAATAACAGTTTTTGTACAAACAGTATTCTTTCAATTACAAGGAAAATCATCAATCAACGTATTAACCATTGGCAAACACAAATGCTGGAGGCCTAGGTTTAGAATTGACTCCTTGTCTTCTAAATACATTTAAACCTGTAATGGTGGAACTGTCTGGTTTTACTTCATAGTAGACAATGAGTTAAGATGGCGTTGAAGGATTTGCCAATATTCAGGTAAAGGCAAGTTCGGGGCATTTTGTATACGCCCGTCCTAGACGGGACGTATTATGGTATCACACTCTTATCTGTGTCTGTCTGTACATATATGTCTGCCCGTCCGTTAACTTTTCCTTGTAAACGCGATAACTTCGGTTTAACTTAATCTAGGCACATATAATTTGGGGATTGATTGCATTTATTCTTTTTCATTCCAAAATTCAACAAAAGTTACAAATGTAAGGCTGATGATTTGGTGTGTATGATACTAGCATGGATCACAGAAAGCCTATTGATTTTGAGGTCAAAATGTCAAGGTCACAGTGACATGTTTTCATCTTACCCTTTTGCAGTCCTTGTAAACGAAACGCGATAACTTAACTTAATTTAACTTAAGCTAGGCTCATGTAATTTGATAGGTATGATACTAGCATGGATTCCAGGAAGTCAATTCATTTCGAAGTTTAAAGATCAAACGTCAAGGTCACAGTGACATGTTTACATCTTACCCTTCTGAAGTCCTTGTGAACGCGACAACTTTGGTATAACTAAACGTATGCTCATATGACTTGGTGTGTATGATACTAGCATGGATCCCAGGAAGCCTATTGATTTTGAGGTCAAAAGGTCAAGGTCACAGTGACATGTTTTCATCTTACCCTTCTGAAGTCCTTGTAAACGCGCAACACAGTGGACAGTATGCTGCCAAACATTATAAGTGTGTGTCATATACGTGGCGTGTATGCTTCCACGAATCGTTCATCGTATGGCGGTTTGACTATCGAGGCAGCGCATCAAAAAATTACTTTTAACATTATGAATGACGAAGGTGTTGAAGAAACTCGATGTATGTCCTTGAAAAAAAAATACATCTCTCTATTTTGATTGAGTTGAATACACGAAATATCGAGAAACATGATTTTTTTTATTACGATGGAAATCATTTTATAAAATTTTTTCTTTCTTTACTGGGTTCTGTAATTGCTTGCCAACATTAGGAAAAGTTGATGAATCTGGGTTGACAATCATTCCTGTTTGTGTGGAAATTTTCGTCTGTCATATTCTCAGACATTTCATCTTCGATTAATAATCTTCTGACCTAGATAGTTTCTTGTCTACCTTTTTTCGTTTGAAAAATGAAATGATATATGGGTTACCTTGAAATTGATTTTGTTTCTCCCTCTTTCTGGTTACTTGGTTTGCTTGGTTATGAAAGGTCGACGGTGAAGAAATTAAACCCCTTACGATTGGTCGTGCGACCACGTGGTTTAATCGCAAAGGTAAGTTGCATCAATCTGATGACGTCATTGATTAGACGAGTTCACCTAACAAGCGTACAGGCCGTTGCACATTGGACGGTTCAGTAGATCCAAGTCCGCAAATCTCGAGATCACAATATCAAATGAAACAATTGCAAAGTTTTGAACAGATGTGTAGGTGTCAAGCCGTGGATATACCAAATTTCCCGCGTATGCATAACGATATGATGATAATCATCAGACTATTTGAACATTACAAAAGTAGTGATAATCCCATATATACAATGTAAACAATGAAGTGATAATTTGGGTTACACTTCGTAATTCCGAAGGTTCGTAATTCCAAAACACGCAAATTGCCTGTACCTCGATGTTCGTTAATCCGAAAACGTAAAAGGGTTCGTTCATCCGAGCATTTGTGGCATTATTCCAAAGGCTCGTTACAACTAAAATCGGTTTCAACATTGGAGTTTAACGGCAGCTCATAGCCACTAATATCAACATAATATTCCACCATTGTTGTTTTTCGCAGAAACCTCTTTTCCAAATTATTGTACTTAGTCATTGAGTAATTTGTTAATTTTTAGACATCTTCATTTGTTGGCCTGTATACATGTAATTCAATCATTTTGTTCATCATCCATGTATTATTTTTAATTAAATAAAACAATAGTAGAGAAAATAGACTTAGATCAAATCAAATCATATGTAGAGATCATACTCATCTTGCCGCATAGCCAACCATGAGGCCGTTCAACACAGTGGTGGATGTATGTAATCTGGAATTGAAGGCGCGTCCTAACAATATTTCGCCAAAGAAAGCCACAAAACAGCCATGAAGGACAGATAAATGCATTGATAACTGACAAGTTTTAATACGATGATTTAGTAGATAAAACGTATCAACTTGCGTTCGATAGAATTGGTCCGCGCAGGTCGGTTGCATCCAGCATATACATCAGGTCCAACAGACCGACGCAGTTCTCGTGCAAAACACTTGAATTATGAATCATGCCTATTTTAATTTGTAATGGTATAATTTATAATTTGAATTATGCCTATTATGTAATTTATAAGTTGTAATGGTTTGGCGGTACGCTTAGAAAGCATGCATATTTGTATATTGCCGAGTTTTCCCTCGTTGTATGTGAAAATTACACATCTTTGTGTGAATTCAATGGCGATTCAGCCCCTTGGCTGCACAATTGAATGAAATATATCTTGAATCAGAAAAATATACATACACTGTAAAAACTGTGGTGTTAAAACTAACACCAATTGGTGTTCATAGAGGAACAACCCTGAGGTGTTAAAATAACACCCTAGAGAATAGATTGAACATAACACCAAAGAGTGTACATGTAACAACCAAAGGTGTTGAAATAACACCTATAGGTGTAAAACTAACATGTGCACCGGTTAACACCAAAGTTTTTGCTGTGTACAAACATACACCTGGATCTATCGGTGTATATCACCGTCTATTTAAATACGTCTGTAAAACTAATATTCCTATTCGACCTACATGTAAATTCACTCACTACCTGTCTTCAAATAAAAGGGTTTACAAAACACAAATAAAATACTAGAAAGAAACCGCAAATCAACCATCCCCTATCTATCATAGAATCCCCAACTCTTGGTGTTGAATAATAGGTCCGAACAAAGAACCCCTCTCATACATGTACGTAACGGCAGCCAACATTTAAATATTGATGAGGAACAGATTGAATCTGGATATACAAACCGGGTTAGGGTGGATAGCAAAGCACCTGTCGCGTCGAGAAGGTCGTCAATGTAAGGCAAGTAGTTCCATATCAAGCAACCGTAAATAGGGCAATGTAGTCCCACCCGATGAATTTACTGCTTGGGATTCTTATCCAATTCGACGGATCATGTGTAGTCCCACGTGTTAGGTATTCATGGATTGTTTTGTAATTCGGGTACACTAGATTACAGGGAAGATATACCCCCACCCCCAACAAACACACCCACACAAACTTACGGTACACTCGTCTTATTGATATTCAGTCTTAGGTATAGTTATCTCGTTTTCTCTACTTGTAAAAACACCACATCCTGGTCTACTTGAATTAGGATTTTTATTTTCTATTTTATTTTATTTTATTTATTCTAGTTATTTATTTATATATATGTATGTATATGGGGGGGGGGGTAACAGTTGACCCAAATAAACAATAGTGACCTTTTAACAATAATTGATAATTATTGCTTTCTTGCGTGTACAATAACGCATTACCAGGTCTTCAGATGAAAAAAAAAATCATTTATAATAGAAATGTTTTGCACAGATAATTTCACAATGGAGGGGTTCTTTTTGCATTACTCTTCAAGGTAATTTCATACTTACCAGTCAAATAGAAGATACAAAATTGAGTATAGCGAAAAAAAATTGAGAAGCTATCGAAGTGAGAAAGGATATGACGCATTCTGTGACCTTCTTTTAATCATGGATCGAAAATTATCATATTTGGAAGAAGTTGGATCATTGCAGAAAATATTGCGCGCCATCTTTTTTTCAATTTTCATGACTTATTCTTAAAGATGAAAAAACACATACTGACGGTTTCATGTAGCAGAATAGGCACAACAAATCATTCAAATGTTCTAGTTTTGAAGTGGTACAACGAATGACCAAAAGTCGGATGTTTCCGCTCGCAAGGATTAACGTTGAATTTAATTCTTTACTTTTTTTTTTTTACTATGTGATGAACAATATGAAATGAAACAATTGCAAAGTTTTGAACAGACGTATAGGTGTCACACCGTGGATATACCAAATTTCCCGCGTATACATAAGGATAAGATGATAATCATCAGACTATTTGAACATTACAAAAGTAGTGATAATCCCATATAATTCAGCCCTTACAGTGCAGTCACTATACAAGCACTGTAAGTGCTTAATCATATTTGTAGCTGCAGCAGCGGCTGTAGTCGTAGTAGTAGTAGCAGTCGTAGTATATGATGATTATTATTATAATTATTATTATTAGTCGTAGTAGTATCATTATTGTCATTACTATTATCATTATCATTATTATTGCCATGATATCAGTAACAGTAGTAGTAGTAGTGGCAGTGGTAGCAGTGGTAGCAATAGTAGTAGTAGTAGTAGTAGTAGTAGTAGTAGTAGTACAAGTAATATAGTTTTTGTTTATTTCGTATAAAGAATCGGTAGTGGTGGTGGTGATGGTAAATAATAGTGTCACTAATATTGATAGCAATAATAAACAATTAAGATAATTGCAATAACCGTGCTATAACAAAGAGTATAAGTAAAAAAAATGATGGTAAGTTGTTTAAGATCGATAATTATGATAATTCCATAATGATGGTGATAATGATAATAACAATAATGATAACACGTACAACCCTAATAATATTATTGATGACAAGAATAATAATAGTAATAAACACAGCAATAACAATGCTATTAAAATCAACTCCCTATTATCCTCATACTACTGCGTCTAAGACCCGCCTCCGTTGAAGCTGAGTACAATAGTTGCACAAATGATGAAAGTACTGATATATATAGTATATTAAGATATGATTATGATAATGACATTGCCAAAATGTTATATTTTTGTTACAATTTTTTTATATTTCCAAAGATACTTTTTTGGTGGGGTGTTGACCTGTCTGCTACGTTGACGTTTTCAAACTGGCTGTGTAATTTTGTTTGCGTTGTCTTCTTGTTTTTACAATTTATGTTGCTAGTTTTTCTTCGGAACAATGGCATATACAATGAATATTTCTTTTGATTTTATTGCTCTGTTGTCCGAAAACACGAATGAAAAGGTCATCGAATGTGTTCCCCTGCGGCCATGAAAAACAAAATCAAATGTTCTTGTGTGGCGATGACATTTGCTCGGGCATGTAATATCTCTACATCAAAATTACGATAACGAGTTTGATATTGAAAATCCTCAAATTAACTAGTTCTTTATTGATTTTTTTTGCAGGATTACACCGGAGTATCAAATATCCCTCTTCGTCATTCCATTGAATCGAATTGTTTCTTTCATAATGTTAGGAAATACAAATCAATCCGAATTGACTTTGAGGTTGGAGCTTCCTGGTTATATACGTATAAACAGTTAACCATTACACTATGGAACAATAACCATCGCAGGCTTTTATTTCATTCTCAAGTTGTGATGTTTACACTGAAATGTAGTATTACTTTCCATAATGTGTGTATAATACAGTGCGTATCAAAAAAAGTTTACACTTTGAAAAAGCCCTGGGAATTAAAAAATAAACAACTTGTGGGTAATTTTTTCACATATAATCTTGGTTTTGGGGTCTCATCTATCCAATTAAAGTAAAAGTTTTGACAGAATGTTACACTTCAGTGAGCACTGTCCATTTTTGTAAAGCTCGCAGAAATATGTTTGCGCAGAAATGCTCGTTTTTACGATGTGTCAAGGGGAAGGGCAAAATAAAACTTACCCTGCGAAACATTTCTCATACATTTCCTTTGCAATTTTAGTCAATTGAAATAAAACAGATACCTTCAAGCATTTTGTAACAATTTTGCCACTTAGTTAGCACAATCTATACCCTTTTGGTGCCAGCTGGATCTGAGGACATAACTGAATATGAACAAAAGTTTATATCAGACATCTCCAGCAATATTTTTCACTAAGTTTTTATCATCTTAAGTGGGTTTACATTTCATTTGCATGTAATACTTGCTTCTCTACACTTTTCCCAAGCTTGACAATGATTATCAAAATGAAAATCAAGCCTAAGCCATTTCATGTAAATCAGTGTAAAGTAAATATCTTCACGATGGCCTCGGTGTGTGGGGAGTGGGGTGGGGTGCATGCACTCTTCAGTGTTTTGGGCAAGGAAACAGGTTAAAAAGGTAAAAGATATCTCCAAATAAATTTTACCAGCTAAACTTTACGTGTTCTTCATGATTAAGGCCTACTTTTATTCGCATAACTATTTCAAATTTCTGCGCAAATCATTTTTATACTAACTTTTCAAAAGTAAGTGGTGCTCACTCACGCGGAAATATTTTTTGACAGTTATATCGTCATTTGCTTAAATGGATCTATACCAATGTTAAAATGTAAAAAAAATCTTCAAGATATTACAAATGTATAATTTTACAGGATTTTTCCTAAGTGTTAACTTTTTTTGATACGCACTGTAGTAAGCTGGTGAAGAGTGTGGAAGGTGTCTGTGATTGTGAGCGGGGACGGGGTGGTGTGTGTCATCAACATTTTCCCCATTGCTATCAATCAGACATGACCAATTTTTTTTTTTAATGTTATCTCCTAAAGACACGATTCGGGGATCGAAACACCTATTTCTGAATGATTAGTCTCTCTAAATTTCGAATTAAGTTTAAAATGAGCTTAATAAATGAGAACGGATGCGCTGTAACAAATAGGTGACGGATGAGACGTACATGTATATATTTCACATTTTAATATATAATAATGAATGAATAAATAAAACAAACTATTTATTTCTTCTTTTGCGACAAATAGATTTTAGGCTTGGCTTTCTATTATTTATTATTCATTTATTCATGTTTTATTTATTACACATGATAAACTAAGGTGTAGGGTAGTCCGGTTCAATTACAAAAACGACTTTGGAACGGAGCCCTCCCCCTTTACAAATAGATAGACAACATAAACATGATAATATATACATAAATTCACATGAAAAAAAAATATAACCTATAGAAAAACATTTACAAAAAATCATTAAAAAAACCCAAAACAAAGAAAGAGGAAAGGAATACCAGAACAGAGTGCATGCTATAATAAATGTTTGGCCAATTGTATCATCGCCTAAAAGAATTGATAAAATTGTTTGATTCAACGGAAGGGGGGGGGGGGTTATGGAATAACATGCCAACCGTTCCCTTTTTAGAGTATTTTTTCCTCTTTTTTTTGCTATGAAGACACCAATACTTGTTTATGATTTGTTACTTTTATTTTCAATTTCTGATCATGGAGTATGTATTATATACAGCCTGTGACACTAGCACCGGTCCGACAGTCCGAGACGGGTAAAAATCACTGTCGGTCCAGTAACTTGCTGCTTGCGTACGAGCTCATCTTTAAAGGGTGAATTATCAAGTTTTCATGTAAAGTCATTTCTAACGTTTCTTCGCCGATCTCACTACATCAGGCTGGCGATTCTCATGAATACAATTTTTTAAGAATACTTAATTCTGGTTGTAAAATGTTGGCAGGTCTGGAATAGAAAGCTTGCATTTATACGAGAGAGATCTTCTTTTGAATGTCGAGGAGAGAATTTAGTGCACATTTGAATACATAATGTGCACTAATGGTAATGTATTACAATTGCTAAAGGTTCTGAAAGATTGTAGGGGGGATCTGTCACCTTCTAGCGGCTTTTTTTTTATTGATAAAAAAAATCATCAGCAAGTGATGCTTCCTGGCGTTTGCATATCTTCATCAGAATTTCACGTGCTATTTCTTTGATTTTTATTTATATTATTTGATTGTTAGTATTTGCTGCTTATATTTATTTCTTCATTACTTCCATTGTTTGTATTTATGTACTTTTTTTCCCTGCCGACTAGATCAGCCAGTGAACAGAAGAGTCGATAATTGTCTGATGCGATATATCTAAGCGACAAAGACAACGGCTGAAGATAATGAAAAAGAACAAAAGAGAAAAAGAAATTTGAAATGAAGGAACACTGATATATTTGTAATTGATTCAGAGCACCGCATTCTTTTTCCCTTTTTATTCAGGTTGAAAAAATATCCCTTGTTATACTGAATCAATGATCATTAGTAAGAGACATCCCAGGGGTACCGGAAGGAATGGAAAAAGCACACAATTGAGACATTTTGCCAAAGACAACAACGTATCATTGCTTACAATAATCGAATTACACATGAGTAAGAATATACTGTATAACTTTTGCCAAACGTTTAACAATCACAAAATTAACCATGACATACTTCTATTCTATATATTGCAACGATATCACGAAAGAAGGATTTACTATAAACTAATTATCGCCTTGCTACTCCAAGTTTGACAAGGCCTATACATTTATAAAATTTTTGGCTCCTTTTTCTGACGTGCACAAAAATGCTATGGACCTCGTAGAGGTATTTGTGACCGTCGCATTAACCGCCTGTAGAATATGAATGTTCCCCTGTCTTAATGTGAATTTCACTCTACAATTCCACGGACTGCTGGCTCTTGTCTTTCTTCTTCAATATCTAAGCCAGAGAAATGTCATCAAATAAATTATTGGAATGCCTCTTTTTTTGCAGAATTAATTTTTGTAACTTTTAGCTACATGAATATGGGATGGCGTTTTAAGGTTTGGACAATAACGAAAGTGTTTTACATCATGTGCCTTTATCATTGATATTACAAAAATCTTCATTCCATATAAAGCAAAGACATTCCATTAAGGTTTGGTCAACGTTAACAAAAAGGGCTATTCCACCTCTGTAACAACACAAATTCCCAATAATTTATTTTGACTTCTTAATTGTTTTCTTTTTTATTTCGTCCAGGGGGGTGTTTCACAAAGATTTAAGCATGACTTAAGTCGCACTTAAATGCCGACACGTGCATGATATGCAACGCGCGATCTTATTGATATATACGCATTAGTGCGCGTCCTCGTGACACGATCTGACCAATGCGGTCAAGCCTTTCATACCGTACGCAACTCGGTATTTAAGTGCGACTCTAGGTCATACTTCAATCTTTGTGAAACACCCCCCCTGGACTACTAATCGATAGAAATGAGATACATGTCGTCCATAAAATCCAGGGGTACACTAAACCAGATACTTACGATAGATCCAGGGCGCCAAATCTCCTGGTGGTCTGTTTTTAATGTGCATTAAATGTCAAGAAAATTATCGTCTATAGTAATACAACGATAAGGGAACGTAAAAAAAGAGAAAAGATTGGCCCCCAACCTAAAGAAAATTTCTGCAATGGTTTTAAAGTGATTTCTTCCGATTTTTCCACCTGTTTATAATTTGATATAGATTAGGAAGTTAATTGTTTGACGAAGGGGTAACGGTTTGAGAGAAAATAGTTTGAGGGGTTTCATACCCGAATTTAAAGTCTCGGTGACTTAATTCGATTGCCCCCGTCATCGGGAGTGTGAACCGCCCTCGATGTGTCACAATTGCCTTACGGAAACAAGATGCATGCTGGGAGGAACAGTGTGTCTATCAAAACTGTTGGATACCTAGGCTGAAGTAGGCTTAAATGGAATACCATTTCCCAGGGACCTGAACATCCCTACATAGAGGTTTGCAATCTGCCGCTTTATGACAATAGCTAGAAAATTAAAATCAACCCTATTCTTCATTTCATTTTCATTACAAACATGATAGAAAACAATATAAATCGGATACAAATTGACGGAGTGACACTTTTTAAAGAGAAGCAGTATAATTGTGCAGGTTTTATTTACAATATGAACAAATTAGAACTGTTATATCATTTAAAAAAAATGTGTTATGGCCGGGACCACAGATGGGAAATACCACGGTGTGCTAACTTTGCAATGGATAATTTAGTGACGAAATTACGAACAATATCGTGCTTTTTAACGCTTATATGTTGCTTTGAGTAACCAGGCAACTATTCAGTCTTCCGCAAATGCCATATCGTCTGTTTGTTTTATGTATACTTCGGCCTTTCAACCTTCTCTCTATATTACTTTGCAATCCTGACATTGGTCCCTTCATAATGAATATAACATTTTATTCATTTATTTGATGCAAGATAAAACAGCGAAAGGAATGCCTTACTCAAGGGCACAAGTGCCGTGCTGGGACTCGAACCCCGATCCTCGGGTCTCCGATCAAGCACCGCGCCTTTGACCACTAGGCCACGGCACTTCCGTGATTTATGATTCTTTGAGCTATCAATACTGAGTTAATCCCCAACAAGCATTTTGCACTTTAAGAGTTTTTGGTGGATCTTCTGATCATAGAAACCAAGTATTCTTTATCAAAGGCATTGAAGGATTTGAATGATCCATGTCAAATCCTTACGAAAAAAAGTATTTTGAAGTAAAATCCTTACAGCAAAAAGTTAGCAGAATTGCATATTGCATTTGTTTTTTACCTAGTGTGGGATTGTTTTCATTTGTTTACCGATGCCATTTCATTTCAATCACCAGGTAATTATTTCAAATCTTCCAACAATGGTTAACTTAGCAAAGAGAATCGTTTCTTGAAGAATACCTAAATTTGTCTTATAAGTTATCTTTGGTTATATTGAGAGAAAAATCAAGGCAGAAGAAAACGACTGCAGATAATACTAATGCAAAATGGCTTTACTAATACCTGCCTACTTTCTACCGTAATGGAATAAAGACTCGGAACTAATCCACCCACTCGAAAAGCAACGTCTCGGAGAGGGGATCATTAAAGATCATGTGAATCTATTATCGAATTGTGATTTACCCCATACAACCTCGCGTTACAAATGAAAGGTGATGTCGCCATAAAGAGCATATGCGATTTGATAAACTGGAAGGTCCGTAACCAGCGAAGAAGGAGACGAAACTGGCTGAATAAACAGGTTCGCTAAATAAGCCCCCACCATCAATCAAAACCCTGCTACCTTAATTCTATAATTACTTCCAAAATTCCCTCAATCTTGATTCAGCTGGGGAAAATCTTCTTGATGATAAATCAGGTACATTATCTATCAAATATTACCCATATTCCCCCCTTCGCAATCTTGCCCGGATTTGAAGATTTCTACCACTCAAAGCTGCATGGATCAGATTCTGGAGTTGGTCTTGATTTGTTATAAGGGATTGTCCTATCCACGAGGCATGACGGGTTCAAGCACGCAGTTAATGTATTGAAAATGCCCGTCTATTAACAATGAACAGCTGGGAGGTCTTTGTCGAAAATTGGTTTACCAATTCATGTCGGGGTTTCTTGATCTATATGGGGGTGGTGGTCTTGGGGCTACAACCCCCGTCTCTCAATCATGGGGACTTTCCTTCAGTAAAAAGTTTATCCACATTGGGCTGCACTCAACCCAGGTGAGGTGAATGGGTACCCAGCAGGATTAATTCATTGAAATGCACCAAGCGCCTTTAGGAGCTGGAGCTACAGCCGTGGTGATATATAGTGCGTCATTGAGTAGGAAACTAGATAAGCGCCTCATAGATGCTAAATACTGCTTTTATTAACAGCAGTTTGGTCGTCAACTTTGTAGCTTACGAAAAATTGCTAATACATGTAAGTCGTTTGTCCAGAATCCATAACGAGACTACTATATTGATTCACCGATGTTCAACAAAGACTTACAAGGAACAAGTGGGGGCCAACTTTGCGGTATATCGTAATGAATCGTGAAGTTTCAACTTGCGATTTTGAAAATCAGTGGAAGCACCTCTTGATTTTGCTTCATGAGCTTGAATGAAATACATGTATTTCAATCGATGTGCAATTTCGGACTGCGAAACTAAAAGTAGTTTAATGAATATAATGAATTAAAATGCAAAAAAAACACTTTCCAAAACGGCCCTTCCAAATCTGGTTCATGTGCATAATGATCATTCTGAAGTCTTAACTAGAATAATTTGAAAAGTCTGTAATATCAAATGAACATTCTTAGCAATTAATTATCCAATATCTCTAACAATGAGTTCTTTGAAAATTCTTCGTGAATAACGTTAATTGTAAACGCATCATGTAGCATAAGACATAACGTGTTAAATTCAGTTTTTACTGCAAGACTATTTGTTGATAAAGCATAAATTGAAATATATTCAGGTTATTTTCATTATTATAATTCAATAATTATGTAGCTCAGTCATTAAGCCTTATAATTATATGTACAGTATCTATATGTTATTTCAATTTGTTATCAGATTTCTTAAGAATTGAAAGTTAATCATTAAGTAATGAATAAATCAAACGTTTGGTTGGTATAAAATCAATCTGGATTTATTTCAAATCCTTGAAATTTAGAATGTATGTGGCATTATACAGTTTCATTTCCAGCGTTGTTTATCTTAATGCGTGACAAAGCAAATTAGTTATCATGATGTTGCCGAGATAGATCAGATTTAAAATCAGCGAATATGCATTATGCCGTTACCATGGCATCCAAACAAGAAGGATTACCAGATAAACCCAATCTCCGCAGAGGAAAATATATCGTAGGAAGTTGGTGCCCACATACAGTACAGGTATTTTTGTAATGTTTGCTTTCTTCCACCTACTGTACCTTTTGTTTTTAAACCAACGTTCATTCGATCGACAGCCGATATAAGATTTGCTCTAAATTTATTTGTCAAGAACGGGCATTTCAAAAAGGCCGAAGTCAACATGCCATTCTTATTATTTCATTGATTTATATTTGATGTCATTTACTTATTGATTCGAAGGGTAGCCCATCGAACACCCCATGCGTCATGTGGAAACGTACGAATTGTAACCATTTTAGTTGTATTTTTTTCCTTTTCAGACTTAAATAATCATCTACATATCTATGGAAGAAATAACAAATAGCTACAAGTGTCACTTTTTAGAATTACCAAATATAAAAAAGACGTTTTACGTGATAAACACATCTGTCTGTGCTCTTCATGACATTTAGAAGGATTTTGGAAACTTCAAATCGAAGAAAAAGACAGAAACGCGGTTTGCTCTTTGTTTCCTTGCTAATTCGTTACTCTTTTTTTATCAGGACATTTGTGCGTATATCACATAACCTTAATTGAGGTGGGCGTTTGACTAATTCCTTACAAAATTATATAGAATTGGGTTAGGCTGATGTGTTTTATTTTTTCTTCGCCCTTTTCTTGCATCCAGACAAAGGTTCCAAATGGGAATTGAGTTGGATATAAATCAAAAAGATATAATGCAGGTAATCCCTGTTTGTTACTATCTTGTCTGTCTTCGTCCTCTTTTCATATTTAATATTCGGAGATCAGAATTATCACATTTGTAACACCCGAAGGGTTCAGCAGCAACTATATCATATCCATATGTGGAGCATTGTGGCCCAGTGGATTAGTCTTCGGACTTTGAAACAGATGGTCGTGGGTTCGAATCCCAGCCATGGCGTAATTTCCTTCAGCTAGAAACTGATCCACAATGTGCTGCACTCAACCCAGGTGAGGTAAATGGGTACCGGTAGGAAGTGATTCCTTAACAAGCTGTGTGCGCTATGAACGCCTAGCTTAGCCGGGTAATATAGGAGCGCCTTGGGCACCTAACCAGGTGGAAATGTGCGCAATATAAATACCCTATATTATTATTATATTACCCTATATTATCAAGCTTAATGTTAAATTTAAGTACAGCGTAACGAGAACAATAACCCTAGTGCAGTCAAGCAGAAAAAAGACACAAAGTAAGGAAACTGACAACGGTGAACAGATTATAGCTATTGACTTTAAACTGAGTAGGGGGAGGGGGTCTAGTGCATAAGGGGGTGGGGTTCTATGGTTATACCTAGTTCCTACTTTTATGATTCGCGCCACGATCAAAACCGTGATCTTAATCGTGGAGTAATCGTAATGATAATATTTGGTCATATCGGATCGTATCAGATCGTAATGAGATCAGTCGTTGCAATCCTTTTGATCGTAGTAAAATATTATATTGTCCAATAACTTTCGCGATCAGTTTAAAATGCCAATCGTGGCGTTCGTAACGACAGTATGCATGAGACATTAACCATATCCTGAGAGGGGGGATGTGTTTACAGGTTAAAATTAGTTCTGTTTTTTAGTTAATAATTGCTGTTTCTTGGCCGTAATAATGTGGTACTTCTTCAACAGATACAGGTTGCACCTCTGTTTTTGGTAAGGCTGCGCATGTCGTACGATCCTCCATTTCAGTGAGTATATAGGAATTGCCTTCATCCTTCAGTCTCCACATGTAGTTGCTGAGCTCAGTTCGGTGTCATTTCCCCCGATCGGCGATGCTTAATTTGTGGGTTGCGTACCTTTCCTTGAACGAAGATGACGGAAGCACGATGTACACCTTCCTGTCGCTAGAAGTCGCTACCTCGGCTTCGGAGGTGACATTGGCGGCCGTGCATTGGCCAACGATCGGGCAATCTTCTTTCTGCAGTTGCAGGAGTCCTTTGCCTGGTATCGACGAGTGTTTGTTGTTGTGGGCCTTTATTTTGTGGCCATGTTGTCCATGCAGCTAAAGCTGACTTTCAGAGTGTCCCTGTTGCAGATCTTGTGGAGCTGGTGTTCTTTTGGGAAGTGCTGTTCGACAAAGGCTAGGAACTTTCTGCCGATGTTTGTTCTGACACGCTTGCAGTAAGGTGGGTTGAATTGTTTTATTTTTTTCGGTTGGGTTCTTTGTTTGACGCTGGGTCTTTTTACTGCTACCGGTAGAATGTTTCGGTGTGTATGTCAGCTTGGGTTTATGTCCAGCATCATGGAGTGCTTTCTTGTCTGGTTTTGCACTGTTGAAGATGGCTCTTGGAAATGTTGGACAGGCGGGTTTGGATGGACTGTGGTATGACGTCCGGTGGGTGATTTCATTCTGCATTTACATATAGGTGGGAGTCTATTGGTTTTTAGTAAGGCCTGAACCCTTTCTTGGGAAGGTTAAATGTTACATCAAGGAAGTCGACAATGGTTGCGTTTGTATTGGCTCTAATTTGTAGTCCGAACTCTTTGAATTTCCTGCTCTAGGGAATACATGGACAATCATCACGCCATCCTCTCAGCATACATGGTATAGACCGATGTTTGTTTTGGGGAGTTTGTTGCCGACTTCCGTCAGTATGTCTGCGTCTACTAGTTCACATGCTTTAATAATAATATTTGGCACATAAACACTTCGGCTGATCAACACAATGATATAAACTATGTTTCTAATAGACCAAGTGGATCTCAAACGAAACATATTTATCTCAGTAAGGGGGAAGTAGCCCGGGGAAGTAGTTAAAATGGTAAGCGGACTAACTGACAATTATTTTAACTAGAACTAGACCATGTGGAATAAGACCATACGGGAAGTTGAAAAAAATAAAAGTTATAAAAATGATTATAAACCAAGTGCCAATTTAACAAAGTTGGTGACTACTGTCGAGGGGACGGTAATTAATTTGCATTATTTTGTATTTCTTTAATTATTTATTGGGGATGAATTTTTCTCTGATTATAAACAAATATCGACTGCTTTGAAAGCTATTTGTCACCACATACCGTTTCCTATGTGCACAATTATGAAAATCAGCTTATAAACAATACAAAGGTAAATATGATGCATCCATTTCTCTTTTACCGTTTGCTCTCGGACTCAAGCATGCTGTTTATTTTCCCTGCTCTCTCTATCTATCTCTTTCTTGCAGTTGCTTTAATGCCTCGTCTCCCACGTAATTATGATATTAACAGTAAAATATAGGCTAATTACCTTCAAGCCAATTTATCCACAAATTTCCCCGAGGGTAGACTCGTACAGTGTTTTAAATCATGAATCATATGCATATTAATTTCTGACACCTTAACTGTCTAGTTCATAATTGCTCTGTGTGTGTGTTTAGGGAAGAGAGTACTTGTGTTGATTTGCAAGGGGGAAGTGCAATTGAGCGCATTCGATATAGGGCGATTAACAACATGAATCAACCTGCTGTCCCAACGAACGAAGAACTTTAATTTGCTTTGTGGTAATATTAAAGTACTTCTGGGTAGACCTACAAAAAAACTGACAACCAAAAAAAAAATCGTATATGGGTGAATTAGAGCTTAAAATGTTGCGTCCCGTACGACACACAACATTTTCACGTATAATTTACCCGCATCGTTTCTTTTTGTGTGTGTTGGTTATTAGTTTTTCACATGACTACACTATAGCTTTATCACTGACAAAAAGGTTATTTTATTGCTCAAGCATTCGGCTAGGGGACTAGAAATTTTTGTCAAAATGTTCCGTATGACACGTAACATGATTTTCTTCGGTTTTGATAAAATAAAATTAATGCTTATAATACGCCTACGCGAGATGAATGTGCGACGTCGTGGTCGTGTGGTTACGACTTTCGTCTTTCAATCTGAGGGGCGTAGGTTCGATTCCAAGCTATGGCGAAATTACTTCAGCAAGAAATTTACCCACATTTGGGCTGCCCTCAAACCATGTGAGCTTAATGGGTTCCCAGTAGGAAGATATTCCTCGAATGCTTGAGCGCCTATATAGCAGCTCGGCTACAGCCTAGGTATAGATAGTGTTAAGATCACTATCGAGTATTGCGCTGTATAAATGAACCGTATTACTATCAATATTGTGCTAATTCTTACGATATAGAGGAAGATATTGCCACCGCTATAAAACGGGATAGAAATCTCGTTAGCCTAATTCGGGAAATCTTTGCAAAACATGCACGGTCTTGGAAGGGGGAAAATCTCCTATGACGATAGATTCGACTTCAATGTGCCATTAGCGAACGCGTAATTCTATGCTATCACATTCTGTTTAATCCATCAATATTGTGGCTTATTTTTAGTCAATATCCCTTTATGTATTCAAAATGCCAGTTCGTTTCTTATCTTTTAACATTTCAAAAAATGGAGCCCATTGTACAAACTTCGTGTGATAAATCTACTAGTTGCATGAAGTTCGAAGACTTCTTTGCAACTGCACTTACACGTTATGAAAATTAATCGGCAATGTTTCCTATAGAAAAGGACTTATTTAGTAGTAAATCTTAAAATGATAGCGTAAACGATCTAAAGATATTACAAAAAATCATCAAATATACAAGAAACAGTCATAATCCTTTTGATGTTTCCGGAAGTAGATTAATATGTTTCCGAGTTATTATTGGCAAAAATATCCTGAGGGTGACTGTAAATAGGTACTGCCCCCTCAACATAGTTCTCTATAATCGTCAAATGACGTTAAAAAAATAATTTGAATAACTTTCAAACTCGTGGGCGCTCTGTAATCATGGCTTAGATATCTACTTTTATGATTGTGACATTTAAAAGGATTTATAACACGGAATTATGTATCGCTTGTAATCATATTATACAGTTCACATTTCCTATTAAAAATTTATATTCGAAAGGATCTGTCGTAAGGTCTGTGTACATTGAAGAGTGATTTAAGAATGAGGAGCATGTTTTCTTTTTATCAGTTTCGACTGATAATTACAAGAAAAATATCGTTTGGTCAATATATCGAATAAAATTTGAATACTAAAAAAGAATGTTTTTTAATGCTAGGTTGTAACTGTTGGGACCTTTACTTTATTTTACATCTCAGTCATTTGATACAGACAAATGTACTTGCTTATAAACGCGAATGTTTATGATGATTGTGATATCAGTATTGATAATAATATAATAATGATAATAATGTCATCATCGTCATCATCATCATAATTACTATTATTGTTCTTATCCTCATTTCTGAATAATCTTTTGGGGGGAAATAAATTTGTCAAGTTTACATTGTGTTTTTCACTGTTCAAAAAGTCTTTGAAATGAGTACAATAGACCTTACTACTTATATTCTATTTAATATTTTGCCAACATTGTTGGATATTACTTCTATCATTCATTCAATTCATGGGTTGTTCTTCAATTGCCTAATGATTCCTAATGATAAAGATGCGCGACGATATTAATGATAGTAATAAAAAGGTATGAAGAGAAATAAAAAGGAAGCAAAATAATTATCTAATTAATAAAATAAAACATAATACAAAACACCGTTGACATAATTCGTCTCGTCACTGCATTCGGAGTGATGATAAAAATGCCCAAATAACATTAATTCTGCATTTGATTTAGATGGACGAGTAAGTAGGTAGTTTCACAAGCTCATTCCCCAACTTTTTTTTTTTACCAACGTTTATCAACGCAAGAACGCCGTAAATATATTAAAAATACCCGTTGGATGACGATTAACAGCTGGGAAGTCTTTGTCGTGGTTTGTGAACGAGAACAGCAGTTCCGACCCAAGTTCCGGAGCTGACGAAAAATTGCAAATATGTCGTGTGGTCAGAGACCAAGCAGAACTGCTATTTTGATTCACCAATTTTTGACAGAGACGTCTTGGTTGTCAATTGTCATGAACGACATTTGAAAGTACAAATTGAAAGCGGTCTGCATCATGGCGCGAAAAGTCCCTAATTGTTTTGTTGGCATGGGTAGGCAAAGGAATTTTGTGTCACTGGGCATTAGAATGTTGATTAACCTTTCATTTTATTGACTTTACCATTGAACGTTAAGTGTCAGGAGGGCCACTAATGTCGGGCGTAAAAATACGTTTGCCCTGTCATAAATAGCAACAAATTTGCTTTCG
Source organism: Lytechinus variegatus (assembly GCF_018143015.1). Classification (NCBI taxonomy): domain Eukaryota; kingdom Metazoa; phylum Echinodermata; class Echinoidea; order Temnopleuroida; family Toxopneustidae; genus Lytechinus; species Lytechinus variegatus. The sequence continues at coordinate 13,013,575 of NC_054758.1, read as the reverse complement.
GGGGGGGGAAATATATCACATTCCTTTACCTCTGTTCAATAAATGATCTGATGGCTGTCAAGAACGTCTGTTACACCTGAACTTTGTTACATGGTTGTTTTTTTATTCAACCATTTATAACATATATTTTCAAGGATAATATCAACTGCACGTCTTAAATTAGCTGACAAGTATACTCAAACGCGTCGGAATTTAGTGGTCTCTATTCGTTTATTTTCATCATGCAATTTTGCTTTAGGTTTATTTCGTTTGACGTAATTCAAATTGTCAGTTTTTCGTTAATGATTTATTTCTCGTGAGTTACCTCATTTATTTCCCCTTTGGGATAATATTTTGTAATGTCTAGAATATAACATTGATGCCCCCGACCCCACCCCCACTCTTTCTCTTACTGGCTCTCTCTTGTCTTGGACCTCCGGTTTTTTATGTATACATTCTGAGATATCCTAAAGCAACTGATTTTTTTCCCAAAATTCTCAAGCCAGAAATAAAACATTTACCTATGTTGATTTAATTTTTCATGAGAGCAATGGGTCTTGAAATTTGATGTGCGGTTTTTTTTTTTAATCAAAGCCGTTACCTGTACCCTTTACCAGCGGTGGAGTAAGGGTATTTTGGTTGATAGGGGAGGGGGTTAAAGGTGAATAAATTTGTTTTCTCAATAAATAATTACGCATCAGATTTCATTAGGCTTCTCATTTCAATACCTAGCAAAGCATATGGCTGCAGTTAATAGTATTCCGACGTGTGATATTAGTCGTTCATAATTATTCCATTCCATTTTCTAAGTTGATTTCTGCAATATTCTAGGTAAAGGGTGGGACGCAACTAGGAAAATCCTTTCGACACATACCTCTTAGAAAAAAATCCCAACTCAGTATTCCTTATTATGCAGTATACATTATGGTAGACTAATAAAGTATGTATAGGTTTACATCTAGCTTTTATAATCATTAAATATCATTCAATCGAAAATGAGTGAGGCGGCTTTTATCTTTTAAAAGAAAGTTTTGATCAAAGTATGATATATCCTCGTTGATCATCTGATTGTCTACTAAAACCCTTTTTATTTTTTTGTTTGGTGTTTTACTCAAACGTTCATTCAATTTTGTTTGTTATATCACTTTATGATATAAAATTTAGTTTCATAAGAAATTATGAATGCGTTAGACTTTACAATACTTTCTATTACGTAGGGATACTAAAAAGAACACTAGCTGAGTCCAGGGTATGATATCTGTAATGTGGAAATCAAAAAGGAAATATCTTTGTATCCCCTAAATGAATGTACTAGGCTCATTGCTATCTGATAGCGTCCAAAAAATTCATGCTACAATATCTGGAATGTGGAAATTGAAGAGGAAATATTTGTGCAGACTTTCCATTTTTTTTTATATGCGGTAGCCATAATGAATTCATTTGTCTGCATTTTTTTGTTGTTTGCCAAGCTAGAATGAAAAGCGTGGGTGTACAATTGTGGGCGTGGTGATGAATCTTACTGTCCTTTCACACGGTAAAAAAAATCGTAATTTGAATGATGATTCCAGTGAAAAATAAGGCTAATGATGATTTTTTTTAGCACGTATGAAACTAGGCCAGGGCTCCGTAACACAAAGATTAGCGATCAATCGCTAAATCAACTGACCAATCATTATCAACGTTACACGCGCATTAGGTTTAAAATATTGACCAGGGACCAATCAGAGCGGGTTTTTCATATTTGCAATTCATCGCAAACCTTTGTGTTACGGAGACCTGAACATGATTAGAATCACGAACGATAATCACGATCACGAATTCAAATTCTACTCCGGTTGTGAATTCCAGTGAAGTTTCACTAAAATCATTGTTTTCGAGCGAGCGTGTGAAAGGTCGAATAAAGGCGAATTGCAATCATGATTACAATGATGATTCAAAACAACGATTCACGTGTGAAAAGGCCCTATGACATTTACGGTTACCACAGATCTAGAACAGTTTTATTATTTAAAAAAAAAACATATTTATGTTATAAGGAGGGGTCCAGGTATGAATATGATGATGCACTACACTGCAAAAAAATGCGGTGTTAATTTAACACCTGTCCGGAATCTATATTATGACCACACCAGAGAAGTGTTGACACAACACCGGTTGAAATTAAATCGATGCTGTTTTAACACTAATTGGTGCTGTATAAATACCTATCTGGTCTTAGTCCAAAACCAAACCGGTGTTTTTGTAACACTTATCTGGTGTGGTCATATATAGACTCTGGACTGGTGTAAATTAGCACCGCAGTTTTTGCAGTGTATTAATTAAATTTCAAGAGAGCAGAGCAAGCCACATATTTTCTTTTTGTATTTCTATTTATGTTGAGAGTAACACTGTCATGGTCATCGATGTCATGTATAAGGCTCATATTTGTTTGTATTTTGCCGGGGAGGAAAAATGAACGAATGGGAGGGGGTCCAGCCCCGAGCACCACCCCCCCCCCTCCCGCTCCCTCTTTCACATAGGTGATGTAGGTAATGAACGGCAATGAGAGTTACATTATGTTATCAGCTCGTCAAACTGCCGATGTTTTAACCGGAGTAGACTCGTAGGATATTCAGGTAATGAGGGACAAATTGGAAACAAATAGCCAGACGATTAATAACTACTTTGCCGAGAGATTGAAAGTGACAGGACGGGTTTGGGCTACATCCATGTCGGTGGGAAGCGACATCAGACCATGAATGAGCGATTGTCCTGGATGACAACAACATATGAAATCAAAAACATGATGTGCGCTCTAGGCATAGTTGGATCAAGACAAAACAGATAACTTATTAGTACTTTCCATGCAGATGAGGGCTGGAAAGAACACAGAGGACCTTTTCACATGTGAATCTTGCTTGAATGTTCATTTTAATGATGATTCCTATTGTAATCGTGACTGTGATTAGCGTCCGTGATTCTAATCATGTTCTACACTGTTAGAAAAAATAGAAAACTTTAGAGAAGAGAAATAGCAAAACAGATTTTACAAAAAGAAATAATCAAATCATTCTGCAAATTGTTAAAAGGAAAGATTTTCTCTATTTTTTTTCGATTTTACGTAACATGTCTGTTTTAAAGCAGGGGGAAACAGTTTTATTACAATAAATTTGTTAAGTTACATACACCATTACCAATTTTCCGTGATTTTACACAAATGCGTGTAAGATTACAAAGTGCAGTAAGATTACAGGTGTTCTCGAGACTCTGCTGCAGGAATTTTTGTTTTTTTACGCAGAAATTTTCTAACAGTCGGTGTAGTTTGGTTTCACACGTGCTAAATATTCGTCAGTATCTTTATTTTCACTGGAATCATCATTCAAATTATGATTGCTTTACCGTGTGAAAGGACTGCGGATAGTCACACAGAAAGTGGACTATGTGAATGATATTTTCACACAGAAAATGCTCAAATTCAACAATGTGAATATATTTTCACACGGTGGAAATAATCGACAGTGTGACTGTTCACAGCGTGTTCACATGGTAGACTATGTGCATATGTGATTCATATTGTTAAAATGCTCAAGTTTAACAGTGTGAAGGTGAATTCATATTGTGTTCCACACTGTAGCACACACTGTGGAACTCACTGTGGGACACTGTGTTCTTCCCAGTAGATGGTCTCGCAAAGTTTAATCCTTCTGTAACTCTGTTACCATGGTAACAGGGTTCAGCAGCCAATCACAATCCAATATACCATGGTAATTGCCATGACAAAGGTACAATACCCCAGTTGTTGTAACTCTCAATAAAGTGGACCCCGGGCTGACAGGAATATACCATTTCACTTAGAACGTTTTGTTGAAAAACAAAAACAAGGAGTACTTGCAGTACTTAGATAATACACCAAAAAGGATTTCTTCTTGTCATACATATTTCGCTGTAAGGTCTTGATTAGAGAAATCAACTTTGATCAACTTTGAAACCACATTTACATACTTTAATACACAAAAGGGAAACAGAACACATGGATTTGAAAATTGTATCATTAACCCGTTTTATTGACATACAGTCCACGGCAATTCGGTTATAGCCACCGCGTTCCATACGATTTGCCTGCGACCCGATTTCGGAATAAGACATAGTAAAATTTGATGCAAATACTATGACATAGAACATCTGACTAAAATTCTAAATCATCGTACGAATATTTATTTTAAATGTTGTACAATGCTAGCGTCGTTATCAGAATAAAAGTAAATTGAATATCTAGTACTATTACAATGGGGGATTTCAAGTTCAGTGTTGACATTTTGGTGTTGGTATTACATGTAGTTCTTTTTTTTACAGGATTACAACACAAAAACATAAAATGAAGATGCTCCTAAAAAGTCACTCACTAGTTGTCGAGATGGCAATGTGCTCTGGATCAGCTTTGCAAACTCGGAATACGCTTTTGAGTTGGGGGAAGCAATCCAAATTTCAACACCAACACCAAGAAAAGGCCAACACTGGACTTGAAATCACCCAATGGGTGGCGGGGCAGAGGATTATCCAATTGCGCCCCCCCCCTCCCCAGCTCCAAACAAAACAAAAAACGTTTCTGTTCCGCCGCCCAGATAATTATGGCGTATAGCAATTGTACGATTGGCTGCGATTTGAAATAAATTTGGCGTTTTCTCCAAAATAAAAATGTCCAACCACCCAACATTGCTATATCAATATTCTCATATCACATTTGAATTTCAAATTACTGAGGCAACAACATTTTATAATTACCATTAGTAGTATTAGTATTATTATCTATTATTACTACTATTATTAGAAAATTAGCAAAGTCGCATCATGGATCGCTCGTAGGTTGAGGCCTTCAGAGATGTCAACGCGTGTATGACTTGGTAATTACATTATGGTATGCATTTATATCATAAGAGGGATTAACTACCTTATCATTGTTAATACGTTCAAGACTTCCATTCAAAGATGCTATATATATTGTATTGTTTCAAACTTTTACCGAAAATGATTTTATATGTGTAAATAGAATTTTAATCACTATTCATGAAATACATTGCAGGCAGTATTAAAATTCATGTCGTGCGTATGGGCGATAAAGATTTATCTTCTGTGAAAATTGGAAATGAAACGGGGGATGAGGAAATTATGGTTTTTCTTAATACAATGAACTTGCATGTGGAATGTTGAGACGGAAAAGTCATGCTATAAGTCGCTTATCATTATCCTGGTGAAGTGCACAACTCAATGTAATGGAGTTCCAGTTACTACTGACACGAATCAAAGAAAATCTAACGTTATTGATTATAGTCTATTTTGGGTTATGCCAATCAAAATTCTATATAAAACGTCAAGAAAATGGCAGTGCTCTAGAATGCTATCATGTAGACGAATCAACAAACTGTAGAAAGAGGGGGTTAGAGAGAAGGAGAGGGAGAAAAACAAAAGAGGAAGGGGTGTAGTTTAAATTAAACGTAATATCCTTGGTATAAGTGCTCTATAAGGCATACATCGCTTACGTGTAGTGGGTGAGTTGTGTTTTTGTTAAGATATAGTTTAATCCTTAAAGAGAACGATGTCAGAAATCTAGTAGTAAATAGTGGCGTTTCAACGGTCTGAAACTGAAATGTATATAATGAGCAATTGAAAGGTTTGAGGATTGGCACCCTTTTCGAAATGATACATTTAGGACTTAATTAAATGTTTGACCCACACTTAAATTGTAGGATCATGGACCTACTACTCTGAGTAGTCAGAGTAGTAGGTCCATGGTTGGATTCAGCTCTATGCAAGGTTGGATATATTGTTAAGAAAGGGTTGTCAGTCCTGTGACCTTGTAATTGCTGATTTAGCATTTCACTTTTAGTGTGAAAGTCGATAGGCCTAACGGATATTCGTCTGTACGGATTTAACAATTGTCGTTTTATTTACGAGAAAATGGTAAAAAAAAATGATAAAGCAAAGTCCTAACGATAATCTCCAGAATTTAACCCCTATGGCAAGACTTAACTTAGACAATGAGAACGGTTTTGATTTGTGTCCATGCAAAGAGGCCGGGTGTGCATTTAATTGATTTAAGCAGTTATAAAACTTAGGCACACGGAGTTAGTACAGATGAATACTGGCTGAACTCATTATTCCTGTTATAGGGTAACATTCGAAGTCAGACTTGGCTACAAGCTTCCTTCTAAATAAAAAGTATGGAGTTTCGCAGAGCGACGTAGAACGCTTTCAAGATTATTGAGAATCCATCGTCAAAATGCCCTTCATGGCAGTGAGCAACCAAAGAAGTCTTTGTCGAAACTTGGTGAATCAAAACAGCAGTTTCCACCTGGGTTCTGTTTCATAAAGCTGTTCGTAAGTTAAGAGCAACTTTAAGAACGACTGGTGATCCTTTCTCATGCGCCAAACCATCGCCACTTTAATATATTTACCATAAGAAAGGATCACCAGTCGTACTTAGAGTCGCTCTTAACGTACGAAGAGCTTTATGAAACACACACCTGGGGACCGTTTCATCAACATTTTTGTCTGACAAGTTGTCAGATCTGACATCTTTCCTTAATTCTGATTGGCTGAGAGGCACTATAGTAACTGTCGGGTAAAATGGGACTTGTCGGATAAAACGTCCGACAAGTCCTTTCATGAAACGCTCCCCTGGACTGTGGACAAACAACGTATTTGTTATTTCTCGTCAGCTCCGAAACAACTGCTGTTCCGGTTCACCAGTTTTCGACCAAGACCTCCCAGCTGTTCTTTGTCGGGTGACCGGCATTTTCAATACATTTACTGTGTTGTTGAATTCGTTCTACGTCACGGTGCAAACAGTCCCTAATGTACAGTCGAAACGCATGCTCAACCATGATGGCAAACTCTTTCATGACATTTGCTCCGGCGACAATTGCTCCGCTGTGAATTTCACTCACTAATGGAGTCGCCAACTTCAACCCTGGATTAGACACCTTACCCTAAACCTAAACCTTTCCCTATAAAACCTTACATAAACCCTATAGCAAAAATAACCCTAACCTTATGTCTTAGACGAAATAAAGCCCGGAGGAACTGTCGCAGGAAGAATAAAGGTCGTGTCACCTGGCAAACGTAATCGTCTCAATCGTTTGAACATGGTGCTACAAACATAGCTCCATGGGTTGAAGAGTCAGACTGTGGAACGAATTTAGCATTTGGACGAGTATTCCTGTACGAACAATTATTTCAATAACGCCCAAGTCACACAATTAAAACCGATTGCAAACCGACCGAACCGACGGTAAATCATTGGAACGATCAACTAGCTTTGGTCGGTCTGGAGACGGTTGAATCGCTAATGTGACTGGGCGTGAGTTCGCCGCGATGATTCGCGCAATAAATCAATCGTTGAAGTGTTCCTGAATTCATTTAAATCTTTTGGATCCAATGTACCGTACTCAAAAGGGCAGGGATATGCTATTCATCATGTCAACGGATTTCTGTCGAGTGAGGAGAGAGAGAGAGGGATGGTGAAAAGAAATAGACCTGGGGTAGAGAGGGATGGAGGGGGGAAGCGCGCGCGCTGGAGACAGAGAGAGAGGGGGGGGGGGGGGGACAAAATGAATTACAGAGAAAATGATAGAGAAAGAGAGGTATTCAGTAGCCTCCGCCATGTGATCGACAAGGCATTCGAGTATGAGGGGAAAAAATCGATATCTCAATAGTGATTCTTCAAGGCGGCTGCGGATTTTCACAACCCAACCTCTTCCCGTTTCCCGTATGACAAGAAAAAATTGTGGCACTAATCATGCTAATTATGAATACCAACCATCACTACACAGTGTCGGGTCTTAAAATAACTCATAATGCTTTCCTCGTCGTTTGTCTAGCTTCAAAGAGTAGGGCTAATAAAAACTCCACCTTAACGGAAAATGAAACCATTAAAACAGTTGATTTGTTAGAGAAAAAAAAAACAATAAAATCAAGGGAAAAGACCGATGGAAATGTGCTAAAAAGAATGTTATCATGATTGAGGAAGTGAATGGCATTTGAACGTTGGTGTCTCTATTGCGACAAAGATCCTACAAATCGAAATGCGACCAATGAGTGATTTTACAGATCAACATTGCAATTACTTTCATTCATATTTCACCATTTCTATGTATTTGTCATTTTTTAAATCCACGGGAGATCATGTTATACCGAAAACTCGCAAAATACACAAAGGACGAAAGAATGTAATATCATTAATATTGAATAAGATTTGTTTATGCTATTTAGGGCGAATATTTAAAGTGCGACATCATACATCTCGGGCCAATTGCTAGAAGGAAGGCCGCCCCTTCCTCCCCAACAAAATAAAATGACACCGCTATACTTGCACGCTCGCGCAAGCCTTAGATTTATTTCTTAAAGAGAATAATCAAAGAAAATAATAGATGAGTGAAAGTTTGAGAAAGATTGATTGAATGACATTAGAATAGGCAAAACAGATGTTTTGAGATATATTTTCAATGCACAAAGGTTTGTGCATGTGATGATGTGTGGCAAATCATGTTCCCATTGTCAACAGGAGGAAAATCATTGCATTAGCGACCAAGACATTTAAATGGTCATGAACTTCCTTCATTTTTGTCCAAGATTACTCAAGTTTTTGTTGATCTTATTTCATGATTTGTTGTTATTGTTTTTTTTTCATTTCTTGCTTTCACACATGCCAACTTGGTCCTAGGATTTCATTCCCCTTTAAAAAGATAAATAACATGATACACGTGCACCACTGTTTCCTTTAATCCCCCGTTCACGTTATTTGTTTATCTAATTAAAAAATGGACTCAGATAAGTGCACGGAATTCTTAACGATTAATTCATTCTTTCTGCTATGACACTTTAAAGAAGGTTTCAGACATTTCACATATTTTATATACATGTATAATGTTTGTGTCACTCTTCAATGCAAAACCATGAAGTAAAATTCACGTATATTCTTTGTCTATGAAAGTGATTGCAAAGCGAACCTAAATTCTACACGATGATGGCATGCTTTTGCTTTGGTATTGTGACGAATTTCTCGGACATTGTACATAGTTTAAAATGTTATAGAACCACTATACAATGCAATGCAATAGAGTATTTTCTGTGTCCATGAAAGTATTCTCATAAGTATCTGTATATCTCCTTTTCGCTACCGTCATACATTAATTTCATAAATCAGAAAAATTGCAGAAGCAATATCAATTCTTAACACAGTATAACGTCTATGATATATCGATATGGGTCAAGGTCTATATATTGCAATTTTGTGACAACACTTTCGCAATAACAAGTCGTCAAGAATTGTAAGTTGGACATGATAATTGGGAAATGTCAAATCGAATTTTTTCATCACACCTAAAAGCCTATGATATTTAGACCTCCATGTTCTGTGTCCATTGACCTTTGTTAACCTTTATTAAATTGGTAGATAACGATCGACCAGTGGTAAATATTATTTCGATAATAGGTGACGTAATTATAACATATTTGTGACATCCATACGTACACGGATTCGATTCCATCCAAGCACCAACATTCTAAAAATGGAATGTTAAAACGACAGTTGAAAGGATGAAGAAGTGACAGCCGTCTCTAAATGTTGCATTTACCATTTAAAATGGTTCGTCCCCACACTTAACATGTTGGATTCAGCTGTATACAAGGGTGGATATAACATTTGGAGAAAAAAAGTTTGTCACTCCTACAACCCTTTTTGAAAATGAAATGTGAAACAAACATTAAAAAATTGTTGACTTAACATTTTATTTGTGAACAACAATAACAACAAAGAGAATGCGTTTTGATGGCAAACAATGAATGGAAACATTGTTTCCAATGGTTTTAGATATTTGGGGGTAAAACATGTACAATCCCCTCACACCTATTTCTTTAAACAGTGGGATGAATGTGGGAAATGAAGAATTACGTCATGGATTCCAATATGAGCCTGTTACTTGGCAAGTATAAGAAATCACGGATGTTTCTTGTGGAAGCGCCGTGTTGTAGCGGTTCTGACTCTCGCCTTGTAATCAAGAGGGTCGTGTGTTCGAATCCCACCATGGTCTAGCGTCCTTTGGCAAGGCGTCAATCCACACATTGCCACTCTCACCCAGGTGCTAATTGGGTACCGGTAGGAGACAACCGTCATTGTGGTTGGTTAAGCAAGTTTGCACCTAACAGGCTGCCTGAAATGCTCTGAATCCAGTGACCGGGTAATAATAATTGTGAAGCGCTTTGAACAGTCATAGATTTATAAAGCGCTATAGAAATGCCAATTATTATTTCTTCGTACAACGAACTATCATGAAATAAGCAAAAACTTCAATATCTGGAGTATAGTTTGCATACATTAACAAACATGCATACATTGTTGTTGTGCCCATAGTCAGATGGTCGAACACGTCTCTGGAACGCTTTCATTCCATATCCGAACGCACGGACCCAAATTAATTGCGAAAAATTGTTTGAAATAATTTATAAGAGAGACAGGGGGGGGGGGCGAAGTACCGACCGAGCTCCTGCTTCCCATTCGTGTTTTTCCTAATTTGAATTGAAAAATATGGTAAACAATGTCAGTTGAACTTTGTGAAATTAGCAGCACAACAGAGATTTTAAGGATTTTCAAGATTTTAACATTCCCATTTAGCCTCTCTGAAGGGTCTCTGCTGAAATTCAAATGATTTTTTTTTCTGGATAAGTATTCAACACGACTTAGGAAACATGATATATTTGGACAATTGAGACATCACATAATATGACTATGATCACATAATAGGACTAATAATACCTCTGTATCATTTCCATCAGCTTTTCTTGATCGTTTCTTCCCGTTCCCATGATATGCATTGAAGCTCTTTTTCTCGAATGAAAGCAATGTAATAATGGTTCTTTTACTGTATTTTTTGTCGCCATTCCTATGTTAGCATTACCAAAAATATCCGAAACATTTTCATTTTAAAGTCCCACCCCAGCGTTCCCAGTCCGTTGAATGAAAATGAATAACTTGGTTATAATTTAATTACGCTGGCAACTATGGGAAAACAGACAATCTATGTTCCCTCCTCGAGAGAATCTTACTTGTAATCAGTATATCATATGCAGGATGTTCGAAGCTCCCTATATGTAAACAAATATCCAGTAGACATATTAAAGTTGTGCTAATAAAACTGCTAGCTTTAGAAAAGTATATCGATTCATGAAAATTCACTTAGGAATATCAACGTATATCACTTTCAGGGTTTTGTTTTCCGGTTTTCATGGATAGGGGAGTAAGTATTGTATTTGCAACAAAACGAGCGTTGGTACATTTATGACTCGATTTTCAGTGCACATGAAACGAATAGTGTAAACGTGTACGGAAAAGCAAAATAATTTTACCCCTCAAAGGAGAAGTCTGCCCCAACAATATAACCTTGAAAAGGTAATCAAAATCGGATATTAAATGGGAAAGTTATATCATTCTAAGATTTTGATTAATTAAACTATTACATATATGCACATCCTGGGACTCGTTGCATAAACGTTACCATTATGGTTACTTTGCCATGTAATGGCAACTTCCTTTAATACTTGATTCTAATTGGCTGTTGATCAGTGTTACCATGGTAGTTACCATTGATAGGCAAAGTTACAATGCATGGGCCCTGGTCAGTATGCAAGGGAAGGGACCGTTGACGTCATCCACTCACTATTTCTTTGTGTATTTTATTCTATGAGAGTTTTTTTTCTCATTGTCATTTGAAACAAACCATTCCTTCTGCCTCAAAACATTCGTAAATACCTTTAAAAATATTTTGTGTCTCAATAAGAAGGTTCTTATTGTTACATCTGTAAACATTTGAGTGCAATTCTATAATTCAAGAAAATACTTTAAAAAGGGGGAAAATGAAACTCTCTTGGTTCAATGGTACGCCAGTATAGTATGTTTTGGGTCGTAATGTATATATCGTAGAATGCGATGTTCATTTACCATGACGTCAATATAAAAAGTGATAGAAGTCGTAGCAGAAGTAGTAGTAGTATGGTAGTAGTAGTAGTAGTAGTAGTAATAGTAGAAGTAGTAGTAGTAGTAGTTGCAGTAGAAGAAGTAGTAGTAGTAGTAGTAGCAGAAGTAGTAGTAGTAGTTGAGTAGTAGTAGTAGAAGTAGTAGTCGTCGTAGCAGAAGTAGTAGAAGTAGTAATAGTCGTAGCAGAAGAAATAGTAGTCCGGTATTAGTAGTAGTAGTAGTAGTAGTAGTAGTAGTAGTAGTAGTAGTAGTAGTAGTAGTAGTAGTAGAAGTAGTAATAGTCGAAGCAGAAGTAGTAGTAGGTCTGGTATTAGAAGTATTAGTAGTAGCAGTAGTCGAAGTAGTGTAGTAGTAGTCGCAGTTGAATTGGTGGTAGTAGTAGTAGTAGAAGTATATAGTAGTAGTAGAAGTAGTAGTAGTAGTTGTAGTAGTAGTAGTAGTAATAATAGCAGTAGAAGTAGAAGAGAAAATGTTGAGGTAAAACAAGAGCTAACAGAAGAAGCAGAAGAGGAGAAAAGAAATCGAAAGAAATGGGAAAGATAGAAAATAAGAAAGAAAAAAAGAAGACTAGCAAATAATTATGACTAGCAGTCCAATTAGACAAAGGAGGTGTGTTGATGATAATCTATATAGCTAATGATTTCAATTGATATTATTCATTACTTTTTTCTATCAAACTTCTAAATTTCTATCATTTCAACATTGATACACTCCTTCGCAAAATTCTAAGCATATCCTCGTGTCTCGTTAACCTTCATTGTAACATTTAATTCCATTAATAGATGAACCACCGGTGCATCATTTAAACATGACCCTTATCTCATTAAAATGGACTTGAGAGATCGAAGTCAAGCCATAGTTTACACGTGACGCATGGATCGAACTAATCACCAACAAATTAAATGTCATACCTAACGCACGCATGATGTGAATAGGACGTCATTCTCATAATGTTGCAATTGATAATCAATCGCTCCGCGGGGGGTCGTGATAGATAGAATCCAGCAATGTTAAATGGTGATTGGCTTGTTATGTAACACGCCCTCGTCGATATGATAATTAAGAACCGGGAAGGTCAACTCCCATGACAGCGATTTCGGGAGTGCATGAAATAGCAATATTGATTAACTGACGCGATGAATTATTTATACCATTCTATATACGAATCATGAGATACAATTATAAATGGTGAACTGCGATCACTGAAAACGAAGTAATGTTCTTGTGCTGAACTGTAGCAACAGCAAGAAGTTTTCACAACTACTCCGAAACGCTTTGTGGAACGTAAATGATATATTGTCACCAGTTTGTTTCTATTCATGGTAACTCCCGTAGGAACTCGACGGGACAGCGTTTTGCTGGTAAACGCCAAGGTGGTATATAAAACCATTTACCTAGGAAACGTTTTACGTGTAGGTTAATCAGTAATAGCGGCTGGCCTCATAGACGACAGATAATACTCTCGGGCCTATTTTTTTCAAAGTGAAGACAATGGCAGAGTGGGGATTCGAACTCAAAACCTCGTGATTATGAGTCCAGTGCTCTCACCACTGGACCACACGATCCAATTTGTCCTTCATAACAAAAAGCCTTTTTCAAAAATCGGTGAATCAAAACAGCAGTGTTATTAGTCCTGGATTCCGGACTAACGATATATTTGCAATTTTTCGTCAGTTCCGAATCTTACGACGAAATTGTTGTTACAGTTCATAAATTTTCGCTAAAGACTTCCTAGCTGTTCATTGTCAGTTGACAGGCATTTTCAGTAATTTACTGTATTCTTGAATTCGTCTTGTGTCACGGAAGCGAAAATTCCCTAGTGAAGTATGTTGGAAGCATCACTCTATTTTCATTTCCTGTTTATGTTTTATAAATATATAATTGTACTGGTGGATCTCGGTTCCGTTGTAAAACAGTTTTTATAACCCAGCCGGACCACCCTCTATACCTTAATCAATTTTATCATTTGTAACAAATGAAACGAATAGATATATAACAAATAAATATTTATCAATAAACAATATAATGGCGATTTTTTTTTACACAGCATTGGTGATTTTCTCCGATTGATTGGATTGATAAGAACTGGGCAATGTGATTTGTGTCACTAAATCTTCTGCATTATCAAAACACATTACGAAGAGACAGATTACAACCGCTATTTAGCTTTATCTTCTCACCAATCATGCCCACACACAAAACCAAACCTGTTGTTAACTGGTACTTATTCCGTCTGATAAAACTTTTAATGGCTGACATATTTGAAATGACAAGTTGTCCTCTGAAAGACCCTTTAAGCGTGGGGGTGGACACTAAGCATCATTTGCATATTTAATTTTAGTCAGTGAACACGATGGACGCATGATATACTGAGAAAAGAACGAGTGATTGAATTTCAAAATACAACTGTATCTGCAAAAAGATATCTAGTTTTATGTATTTGATAATATGTGCCCAATATAAAAGATTACTGGATAACGTAGAATTAATTAGTAAGACTCACATAAAGAAGGAAATGTTATGTCTTCTTTATGCCATTCTCACTAATGCTTCAAAGTTTAGCGTTCATAATATACCCTCCCCCCCCCGGGGGGGGGCACGCAGTATATAATGCATAGTGGGTGTGTGCCGAGGAGGGGACCCCCATTTTTACACTCAAATTTCCGTTCCAAGGCATTGCATTTTTGTCTTATTGAGAAAAAGAACAAAGAAAGCCGCTCCAAAGCATAGCATTTTCTTCTTATCGAGAAAAAAAGAAGAAATCCGCTCCAAAGCTTCGCAAAATTTTCGTTAGGCCGTTCCGGTCTCATCGATCCGCTACAATGAGGTGCAATTTTGGTGAAAAGCGGCTGCAGCGCCTTGTCCGACTATCGCCTCTGCGCGAGCGCACCCGGCGGCCGTGCCGCCGGGCTAGTTGCATCATACACACATACCTGTTCCGTAATGATGCATACGCACTCACACGCCGGCGATCCGTTCCAAGGACCCCCGTTTTCACAAAAATGTGTAGTTCCGAAGCCCGTTCCGAGGACTCTCCTTTTTACAATAAGCCCGCTCCAAGGCCCCGTTTTTGTATCGCCCGCGGCACACCCCCACAACTATTTTTGGTCGAGTGCCCCCCCCCCCCCTCCCGGTAATACAGCTATAACTGAGTCATGAATATCGAAACATCAACTTGTCATGTATGGCTATATGGAAATACGAAGGAATTCTCAAAATTTCTTAGCGTAATGTATTCGTTGTATTTTTTTTCGTTTACAAAATAAGTATTTTAAAGTTATTTTAGTTTCAATGGAGCGTTGAAGCCCAGTGGATTAATCTCCGGACCTTGAATCCGAGGGCCGTAGGTTCGAATCCTCTGCGCGAGCGCACCCGGCGGCCGTGCCGCCGGGCTAGTTGCATCATACACACATACCTGTTCCATAAGGATGCATACGCACTCACACGCCGGCGATCCGTTCCAAGGACCCCCGTTTTCACAAAAATGTGTAGTTCCGAAGCCCGTTCCGAGGACTCTCCTTTTTACAATAAGCCCGCTCCAAGGCCCCGTTTTTGTATCGCCCGCGGCACACCCCATCAACTATTTTTGGTCGAGTGCCCCGCCCCTCCCGGTAATATAGCTATAACTGAGTCATGAATATCGAAACATCAACTTGTCATGTATGGCTATATGGAAATACGAAAGAATTCTCAAAATTTCTTAGCGTAATGTATTCGTTGTATTTTTTTTCGTTTACAAAATAAGTATTTTAAAGTTATTTTAGTTTCAATGGAGCGTTGAAGCCCAGTGGATTAATCTCCGGACCTTGAATCCGAGGGCCGTAGGTTCGAATCCCAGCTATGAATAGTAATCTGAATACTGCAATATAATTTGGCCTGTACCTTTTTGTTGTAATAGGAAACAATTCTGCACTAACATTTTGCGTTATTGCAACAACATTGATACACTCCATTGAACTAATTTGCATTATATAATTTGTCATTGGTGAATGTGTGTGTGTGTGTGGTTGTGTGTGTGTTAGGGGCTGTTTTGTATACCTTATGAGACCCCTTCCACACATACACACACGCACGCGCGCACAAAAATTAAAAATATAAATGAAAACTTACAAACTCACAAAAATTAACGAAACAAAACTATAATAGAACAGAAACGAAGGCTATCAGGCAAACGAAGCAAATCCAAACAATACCAAAATACGGTAACGGAAAAACACACACACAAAAGCAATGATGATGATAACGGGATAAGCGCAGTAATCGTGGGTCGGTATACTTTCAAGACGAGCAATATTTAATGAGGCTCGTCAGGTATTTTCATTCAGACATTTTGGGAATATGAAACCGGGACAGAATACATTGTGTAATCAATATTCATTTCCATTCAATAGCAAACGACTCTTGTAAATGGGTTTATCATAATTGGAATTAGACTGTAAAAATAATTATGATCATTGAGCTATAGACCTGTCCACACGCAACTGCTCTAAACTTGTGAAATTGCTATTTTCTCTTAAAGGGGATATTGCAATGCTGTCGGGCCAATATTCTTACTGAACAGTCGCCGGGTGTTTTTTTTCCTCTTTCCGCTTTTTTTGTGTTTAATCCAAGCTCAAAAAAATATTTTTAATCACTCGAATAATAATGAGGACATTCGTCTCCCTGTGGTGCCACACCTAACAACGTCATAGTGAACTTTCGGGGAGTACATTGGGTTGAACTATTTTCATAAAAGAACAATGATGATGTTTTCAAACTCTGCCGTGCGTCATGCGCTTGAAAGTATTCCGGTCTTGATTTTTTTTTTCATTTTTGGTGCGGGTTTTGTTTTGTTAGGCACATAAGGAACGGACGATTATATTTCTCCTAAAAAAGGGACAGTGTGGACGGATTTCATTCATCCCGCGACGTGATGTCGGCACATGATGATGTTAAATGGGACTACATCATGAAATTATTACCTTAAAGACATTTAGGCACAAGTGAAAAGCGGTTACAATCAGAGACAGATCAAAATATATGGGAAGCAGTGTGAACGAGATTAAAGTCATTAAAAAAGCAATAATGCACTGACAATTTAAGAAAGGGAAACAGTGCATGTGCAAAGGGTATATAATGTCCATTTGTCTGTATATCATGTATATGGTTCATGTCGCAACGCTACTTCGCGCGATCAATTTTGTCATATGATGGCGGGGATGATGATGATGATGCTGATGATGGTAATGGAAAATTAATAATTACTGTGATAAGGAAAAGGAGCAAAAGAGAGGGAAAGGTGCAAAGCTTACGTAACTTTTTTTTATATACATTATGTGCAATGCACTGATCGGGAAGATTTAAACCAATTTAAACATTTCAACGTTCAAATGATTATAAGAAATAATCTTACGTAAAACCTTTCTTTTATTAATTTGGATAATAATTTAATATTAATGTTCCAACCTCATTTATTTCGAAGGCATGGTGCTTTCATCTTATTCTCAACTCCCCAAAAAGCCTTTCGAAAGCTGTAAGAAATAACTTTTTAAATGGATAACAATAAGATATTCGCTATTATAATTCGTTCCTCGTCCATTATTCCCGGCCTTCTGTTGGAGAACGCGAACGCTTATTTACGACGGTAGTTGATTTTAGAAGATACTTTTGGGCCCGTCGTCATGGTCGTAAATCTTTGTCCTGCAGTGCAAATTGAGTGACACGAGATTTATATTTCGTTTCGCATCTGCAGCGGAAACATTTAATATGCGTTTCGTGTGCAAAATTCTGGTTGCTACTATGGTAACAGCGATGTATCCGATTTAGGACGACTTTCCAGAGCCACATCTGGTTCCTCCCAGAGCTCGAGAGGACGCCCAGGGGCCCACTATCACTGACGAGTGGATACCAGACAGAGTGGGCAAGTACGTTACGTAAAGGCCTATATGTAACGTTAAAGGTCAAGTCCACCTCAGAAAAGTGTTGATTTGAATCAATAAAGAAAAATAAGACAAGCACAATGCTGAAGATTTCATCGAGATCGGATGTAAAATAAGAAAGTTATGACATTTCAAAGTTTCGCTTATTTTTAACAAAATAGTTATATGAACGAGCCAGTTACATCCAGATGAGAGAGTCGATAATGTCACTCACTCACTATTTCTTTTGTTTTTTATTGTTTGAATTATACAATATTTCAATTTTTACGAATTTGATGATTAGGAACTCCTTGCCTGAAGCACAAAATGTTAAAATAACGTAATTCCACATGTTCAGGGAGGAATGAAACTTCATTTCACATGACAATGACGAGAAAATCAAAATATTTCATATTTCAAACAATAAAAAACAAAAGAAATAGTGAGTGAGGAACATCATCGACTCTCTCATTTGGATGTAACTGGCTTGTTCATATAACTGTTTTGTGAAATGAAGCGAAAATTAAAAATGTCATAACTTTCTTATTTTACATCCGGTTTTGATGAAATTTTTAGTCTTATGCTTTTATTTTTATTTTTTTATCTTTTATTTCTCTTTTCTCTTTTTATTCAAATCAAGGTTTTGTTGGGTGGACTTGTCCTTTAATAGGGTGTAAAAAACGATGTTGAAATACTAAAAAACGGATATATTTCCAATACGTGTAGCGTTTCACAAGCCAAATACTTGTTAGGAGTCTATGCATTATCATAATCCGGAAAAGCCTTGCCTCCCTTGTTTAGGGTGCTTTTCGAAACCTCATCGACTCATCAATGGAATTGGTCCCCCCCCCCCCCCGGGGAATTTGAATGCAATCCCCCATTTCTGGGGAAAGTAAAACATAATGCCCATTACATTGTGTGCTAGAGGCAATTTGTTTGTGTAGAAGGAGTAACAGGAGAAAAAAAAACCAAATTCAGACGTATAGGCCTATTGCATTATGCTGTGTACATATCAACGCATGCGAAATGGTTTCGGCTGGCATGGCTGGAGAGGTGATCTGATCCATGGAATGAATTACCAGTGATCCACCAATAATCCACATTAAATGCAATATCGATTCGATGGACTGTAATGATCTATATTTAAGCCTTGATTCAGTAAGATTTTCCCCACTCAATATGTACTCGATTTGTTTTAAAAACCACTTTCTTATCCATGTCATAATATATTGTGGGCCCTGCATTTCGAATGTCTCCAGCCAGCTGTCATAGCAGAGGCTCGCCGCCGGCTCAGGGCCGGGGCATATATACGATGATGACCAGACGTACATGCATGAAACGGGATTTAATCTCGCAGCATGGTGCGCCGGTGTCGCGTGAAAGAATTGTGCACACGAAAAGCAGGTTCATAGGGCCTGTATCACAAACCTTAGCAAAAAATGTAGAACAGTTTTCTATGATTGATTCCATTGATTATAATGTACAATTAATAAAGAAAATCGAATGTACGATTAATTGCTAATTTTTGTGTTTGGGGACCCTAAAGCGTCCGTCCCTGAGGTTTGCGAAAGGTGGCTAATTGTGCACACGAAAAGCAGGTTTATAGGGCCTGTATCACAAAGCTTAGCAATAAATGTAGAACAGTTTTCTACGATTGATTCCATTCATTATAATATACAATTAATAAAGAAAATCGAATGTACGATTAATTGCTATTTTTTGTGTTAGGGGACCCTAAAGCTACTGTCCCCGAGGCTTGCGAAAGGTGGCTATTAAATCATGGAGAACGTTGTATCTGTGAGAATATTCCACGAGAACAAAACTTTATTAATGTCATGCTTTTATTAACCTTGTGTGTTATTTCTTTAAGTCATTTTCCTCTCCATTCTGGTAATCCCAACATTTTGACAAGGTATGAGTAATTATCTTGTCAGTGACATCTTGCATAGGCCTACATTTTGAGATTATATCAGATTTTTTTTTTCAGAACAGACATGACAGATGGATTTAAAGGCATAATGTTGCAACTCGGGTTGATCATGTTTATGAATACCGGAAGCAGGGGACTCATACAACATTTTCTTTAATTAAAAAGAGCTTTGTACAAAATGTACCTATTAAATCGTCGAGTGGTCAATGACTCGAGTACTATAATGACTTGAAGAAATTACCATTTCCACTTGTGAATTGATCTAAAGTCTTACTTCTCTTCACACTTTTTATACTTTGTTAATCTGCTTGGATATTCTATTCCTTAAATCCTCCGAAGAAAACGTGAGCATTGCATTGTTAAGCTAATGAATAGAGAACATGTGACTTTGGTTCAACTCTAAAGGACTTGAAATCCGTGGAACGTCCTTCCACTGAACCCTAAATCTCACTGGGGTGTGACTCAGCTTCTGTACCGCTAAACCCCATGAATCTATACCAACTCAGGATTTTGGCGTTCCAAACTTGAGGCATTCCCTCTTTAAACATCCATACATGCGGGTACTCGGAAATTCTGTCGAAATGTTTTATTCAAGACATGCAATGTGCGTGAAAAAAAGACGTTACTAACAAAGTGCGTCTGCAATACTAATAATGACATCTCTATATTGCTAAGTGCATCGGGGTAAGACGTAATTTTACAAAGGTAGTAAGTTTGATCATTTCTGTCAAATCCATTAAGTATTATTCCTTTCATATGAATATGCTTGTTACGAAGCAAGACAGGTTTTAATATTTGACTTTATGAATTGTCGATGCTGTATCTGTCTCGAAACTTTGGCTGCCAAAGCACGTTCGCGTCATAGAGACGGAAAATGCATTAAGAATTTTATTCTTATTACGATGATTACTGCCATGCGCATGATTTTTTAAGTAGGTCTATAGATGTTCTGTGAGATTCTTACCTCTGTTTGTCTTAAGATGTTTCTTCATGACATTTATTTCTGGGGGATTAGTTGAGGACTGGGGACGTTAAATTTCTACAAAAGTAGTACCAATTTTGTTTAAGTATATTTCAAAATATTATATTTTCGGGGAATTGTTTAATATCTGGCCGAAGAAATTTTCGTAAAAGCCATGGTCATGATGGCTTGTGCGTATTTTTTTTTTCTTGTTTATGAGTGATTTTCACTGTGCAAGCTTCCTTAAGCAAATCAGAGGCAAAAATGTACAGTAACTTTTGAAAATATCACGAAATACCTGTTTCATGAAATACTTCAACTGTATGTGCATTCTCTTCAAGGCAATTGAATATAGTTGCAGTAGATACTGCTTTCTTAAGAAAGTCTGCCAAAACAGGGGTAATCGTTACTTTTATCGCAGATCTAGATTCGGTACACTGAAAAGCTGAAAAAAATAATAGCTGAAGAAACGATCACCTTGAACATTGCCAACACAGATAAGCACATTCGGAAGTGTATTATTATTATTATTGTTATTATTATCATTATTATTGCCTGGAAAAGACCCGACATTTTACTAAATTGTCATACATATTTATTTTGCAAATTTAACATCGATTACTCATTTCCCCTTAATCGTTCCACTTTTTTATTTATACATAGACACGATTGTACGAACAAATTTTGAAATCGTTACAACTGGAATTTATCTTTAACCTTAATTGGCCCGTATTGATGGGGGCGGGCTCAATATCGCACTCCTTCCCTTGATGATTGTCATAACATGGAGTCATCGTGGGGAGAAAGCTAAGGACATTTAAAAAAGGGTGATGTCAAGTCATACCAGCAAATCTGTCCGATGCTCTGTCACAGGTAATAATGTAATGATGTTCTTTGACATCAGGTCGATCTGGCCGATGTGACCGTACCAGTAGAATGCGCATACATTCGTAATTCCGAAGGTTCGTATATTCCGAAGGTTTGGATATTCCGAAGGGTTGTTATTCTGAAGGTTTGTATGTCCGAAAACGAAATGAGGTTCGTAATTCCGAAGGTTCATTAGTCCGAAAACAAAGTGAGGTTCGTAATTCCGTAGGTCCGTTAATCCGAAAACGAAATGAGGTTCGTAATTCCGAAAACGTAATGATTAACGAACCTTATTTCGTTTCCGGACTAACGAGCCTTCGGAACAACGAACCTTATTTCGTTTTCGGATTATCGAACCTTCGGAATAACGCCACAAATGTTCGGATTAACGAAACCTACAGCTAGTGAATCAGGATACGAGACAGGTAGTAAAGAGGAGGGGCGCGGGGATAGAAAGAGAGACACAGAGTATCAGTGGTTGGATAATAGAGAAAAAGATGGGATGAAAAAGGAGACGGGAGACTCAGAGAAAAGAGATGCGTGCATGGTAACAGTTTTGTCTTGACTTTGAGATGTGCATTACGATCCACCACGAAGGCAAGCACTATGGGGAGGGGGACGGAGGTGTGCTAAAAAGATATAGGATACTTAAGGTAGACACGTACATCGATATATCGATCATATCATAGAAATAGTCAAATAGGAGGATGAGTGCATGGTAGAGATTATATACTTCAAAGGCAGTCACAATAAACGAAACAAGAATGAATATTCATATGGAGAGAGAGAGAGAAGATGGGGATGGTGTGGAGAGGGAGTGGGAGAGAGCTTCTTTTTTTCTAACGAATGCGAGATATTAAGGAGTCGATTAAAAATAGATGCAAGGGAAAATGAGAAGAATCTGATAACGGAAAGGGAAAACCTTAAGTTATCATATCTCCATGTGTTCTTGCCTCCACAAGGAATCCAAAGGGGAAAAAACGAAGAGGCATCGTTACAAAAGTTCATTGAATGAATCACAGCCGTTCGGTCAATACCGCATTTTACACTCACTTGGGTGCATTTCACACTCGACTTGGCCGCCCGTTCGGCCCCGACCGTTGCGGAGGTAGTGGTTGCTTATACGCCACTGCCGGATGTCAAACAGGCGAAGAAGCACGCTAAATGAAATTATCCCCCACAAACTGACAAGACAAACTTTTCCACTTGGCGGCCCGCGATCAAATGAGGCTGAACGACCGTCAATCGTCATTGATCACATTTTCATCTTCAAAGCAAGGAAATGAGAGTTGATGGCTCAAAATCGGTTTCACGTTCAAGTTTCCATTTATAGAAAACATCTCTTACATAGATTCTTGAAAACAAATAAATAAATAAACATCAGAAAGTAATTATATTGTATTCATTTGCATTTTGCTTCGCTGAGAGAGAAAACAAAAATTTTTGGGTCATTATACTTCCGAATACACTAAGCGAATTCAACTAAATTTTTAACGCTCTCCTTTGAAATAAACTTATTTTGGATTCTTCTATCTTGTTCTGACGCTGCCTCCACTACTGTTGTTGATTTGTATCAGCCCTTTGACTTTTATCGATGTTAAAGGGCTACTCCATGAGTCCGTTTCATAAAGGTTTGTTATGATAACATATACACAATTTCTATAACAGACTTACTATCAGCGATTTAAATCGAAGTATCTAATCAGCTTTTGAACTGTTATAGAAAATTTATTATTATTACAAGTTTCATGACACAGGTCTCTAGACGTGAATATGGTTTGAACAGATATCGTACAACCAGACAAATAAAATATAATTTTTTTTTACCGAAATCGGACAAGGAATAATAAAGTTTTGACAATATAAAACGAGTTCTCGCTAGGATATTACGGACATATTGATATCAGTTGTGTGTGCGGGTGTAAATTGCAGTGTGTGCGTGGGGGTGTGTGAGAGAGCGTGTGTGTTATACATTATAAGTGATTATACGTCTGTATAATGCTTCACTTTTCGCATTTACTACGAAGACACACTCTCTACAACACACCAATAGCTTTCAAAATGCAAGTCAAATCACAATGGAGAGCTGAGAGGCTTTTGTCGAAAGTTTGGTGAAATGGGACAGCATCTGAATCACTTTACATTGGACAACGACATATTTGCAAACGTTCGTCCGGTGCAAATCTTCGGAGGATCTACTTTCCCAGTCCACCAACTTTCGACAAAAGCTCTTGGCTCTCCTTCGTGATTTTTATTGCATTTTCAAAGGAATCGATGCCTTGTGGAGTGTGCATCCGTAGTAAATGCGAAAAGTCTTTAGTATCTCAATGGCAGAATTAGCAATTTCTAGATAAAAAATAAATGATAGTTGCTCGAAGGAAGTCAAAACTAACACATTATTTTTTTTCAGATCTCTTAATAATTTCTTTTTTTTTACTTCATTTTTGAATGGCTATATGGTCAACACACAGAAGTTCGGCCATATTTGTTGAGAACATTCATCCGATATCACTATTTTTTTCCTTCTCCCATTGACGTCACTCGTACTGCGTTTTTCCCCTCAAAAATAATTACGGGTAATTATTGCTTGAAGACCAAAGTGACTTTGTACAGGCCTAATTTAATAAGTTTCAAGATAGGCAACTATATGAATTATTCATTTTCCAAATGAAGAATATAGTTTTTAGAAAGGTCCGTGACCCTAGATAGCGTTTAGATCTGCATGGTAGGTAGGTTAAAATAATTCGTATATTGACAACCGTTTTAAGTTCCAATTAATTTTAAGATATTTATTTCATAAATTTGAATTAATTGGTAGACTGATTGAACTACTTTCATGCTAAAAGGCTGATTGTGCAATTCTGTAAAGGTAAGACATTTTCTAAATTTGACTGGGGTAACCAAATTCTTTTCATATTTTAGATTGCATATTTCCTTTTCTATTAATTCTTATTTTTGTAGTGGGGTTGACTTATCTTCTACCACTAAACCATTTCTAGAACACATGAATCGGAAAGAAAATTGCTTGCAAAATCTGATAAATGTGCACATCAGATGTGCTCCATCAACAATGTAATATTTATAATTTCATTAAGAAAGTCAAGCGTCTAAGTTTTTTTCGAAAACTATTTCAGGTGTACTCGAATTCAATATCCCGCGATGCATTGCGCCTGCCGAAGCGGTACTCCGCCAGGTCAAGAATATTAATCTCAGTAAAATTGGTATCTTTACTCAGCCTGCGGAAAACAAATACGTTCAGTTTGGCAATGTTGCCACCCTGCTTTGCATCTGATCCCTTGTGGGCCGAGGATCGATATACTATTATACCATGGAGCTAGCTCTATGATTATACGAATATACTTTTCTTTTCGCTGGACAGACACTCGTCTTGAATGAGGTCATAATAAAGATGACACGATGGAAGGAACATTGAAACAACCTGCTTGTAGTGACGATTTTAATCACTATTGCGTGTAAAAGGAAAGTAAGATAGTCTACATTTGCAGAGAAACCTTTTTTGAGGTACTACTATTACTACTTAGATGGTGGCAAATGGTATTGTAGGCCTGCTTTTTTTAACTATGGCTTTTACGGAAATAGATTGAGGTTTGACCCATTTTTCTCGCTTAAGTCAATTCCTTTAAAGGAGAATGAAACCTTTGGAACAAGATAGCTTGTGTGACAACAGAAAAATCAAAGAAACAGATCAACAAAAGTCGGAGAAAAATCGGACAAATAATGAGAAAGTTATGAGCATTTGAATATTGTGATCACTAAAGCTGTGGAGATCCTCACATTGGCAATGCGACAAAGATGTGTGATGTCACTTGTGAACAACTCTCCCCATTTCTTTAGTATATATTTTATTTAAACTTCCTCTTTTATCACATCTATCAGTAGATCATGTGTTCTTTTTAAGGGAGGGCATGTGATACAGATTTTTAAAGAATACATCATGGATAAAGAGTTTTTATCACCATAAGAACAAGCAAATAGAGACATTTTGGGGGTATTTTAGAGTCCATCTGAAGGGAAAGTTGTTCACACGTGACATCACACATCCTTGTCGCATTGCCAATGAGAGGATCTCCATGGCATTAGTGATTGCAATATTCAGATGCTCATAACTTTCTCATTAATTGTCCGATTTTTCTCAAACTTTCTTTGTTCTTTGATTTTTCTGTTTTGACACAAGCTTACTTGTTCCAAAGGTTTCATTCCCCTTTAAAATCAACGCGACTTTTTTTTTTCCAGAATTCATATGTTGTATTGTAAGCATCTCTCAAAACATATTTTGTTTTGCCGGTATCTAAATGCCATTTGGGCGAGAGCAGAAAGTACTAATGATGATTGAATTCTGCCTCTCGTAAACAACTCAATCATAATAAAATTGCCATTACAACTTGTTTTGTTTTGTACTCGGTCCTTCCCCTCGTACACATCTAGTTTCTTTACAAGACGTCATGCAACTAAATATAATGGGAAAATGAAATACACATATACACTCGTGCACCTGTGCTTGAAACGTAACTTCTAAAAGAACCCGAAAATCAACAGTCAAGGAATGCATATTTATTATATCATTTTTGTTTAAGATATGTAGTTCATTATCAATCTCACTCAATATGGATTTAACTCCCCTTTGGAACGTTGCCCCTTTTTTAAAGACTGTTTATTGTCGATCTTCGAAAATGGTTTTATACAATCGATATCGGTACAAACAGGCGAGCCACCTTATTCTTATCTTCTCCCACACACCTTCCCCTTCCTTCTTTCCCTCTCTCTATCTCTATCTCTTCGCCCTTTTCTTACATATCTTTATTCAATTTCCTTTGTCCAGCACGTATTCTACGATTCATTTCGATACAATGAATTATCTCATACAATTT